>NW_020897727.1:7820509-7908741 GCF_003984885.1 Neopelma chrysocephalum
CAACCTGCAGGCCACTGTACAGCATTTCCAGAACACAGCATCTCCCTAACCCAGTAAAGGAGTCAGCCAGAGGGGCTGTGAACTTCTCGTATAAATAAACTTAAATATCTTTTCCTAAACTGTTTCTCCTGCCCAGCCCCTTCATTATGCTGACACTAACAATGTGAAGATGGACACCTACGGTCTGGAGCTGTGTGAATCACAGAGTTCATGTTGCTTTGGAGGACGTGTCCTGGCAGCGGTTCCAGGTTGAGGTTGGGAGGTCCTGACTGGTACTGGACATCAACGGTGGTTCCTGCAGAGGAAGTGGGAAAAGACATCATTCTTTGCATAGTTACTGAGAAACCAGATGCTCTGGGCTAAATCTTCTTTATTGAGAGGATGTGGAAGACCTCTGTGGGTGAAGGTTAATGGCTCATCTTTGCTTCCTTCCTGCCCTCCTCCCCTCTTTGCTGTCAGCCTCTCACTGTCTAGGAACAACCTCCTGGGATGTCTGGGCTTTCAACTAATATCCAGCCACATTGTTCTTCTGTCTGTGTGTGTGTCCCAATTGCTGCTCTTATCAGGGTTCCCCATATAGTTATAACTTCTGCATGGTGCTAACAAAAAGTGTGTTGTCTTCTTGCAAACTGCCTCAGTTTGGTAGAAGGCCTAAAAGTCAAGTGCCCCACTGGTGACACACCACAGAGAGCACCCTTCGCTATAAAACTTGTCAGATTTTTAGAGCTAGACTGGAAAGAAAGGGCTCTGGGATTGGACTGGAGTAAGAGAGACCCATGTTCAAGCCACAATTCATGGAGTCATAGAATGGTTGGGGTTGGAAAGGCCTTAAAGATCATCTAGTTTCAACCCCCTGCCATGGGCAGGGATACCACCCAGTAGATCAGGTTGCTCAGGACCCAACCCAACCTGGCCTTGGACACTTCCAGGGACGGGGCAGCCGCAGCTTCTCTGGGCAGCCTGTGCCAGTGCCTCACCACCCTCACAGTAATTTATTCCTAATTTCAAATCTAAGCCTACTCTTAGTTTAAAACCATCCCCGTTCTCCCTACCACATATCCCCCAGAAGACACAAACCCAGGCATGAAGCCCTGTAAATAAAAGCTTTGAGATAATCCAGCTTTGATGTCCTTCCTCAGCAGTGTTCGTACCTCCCAGCAGCATCTCCTGCAGCAGACTGTCGATCCTGGCCACTCCAAAGAGCTTCATGAACTGGACCTGCTCTATCATCTGCCAGGTGATGCTCTGCAGGGGGGGCAGCAGGAGCAGGATGTCGCTGAAGCGGCCCCGGGAGTCGTACTGGCGGTCGTTGATGTAATCCTCGAGGTTCACCTGCACCTGGAAGCGCATGTTCTTCACCTTTCCAGGCTCACTCAGGCCTTTGCAGTCTGGGGAGGGGGAAAAGGAAGTTAATTGCTGGCCTGTGTAACCAGAGAAGCATTGCCCTGTCAGTCAGGCTCTGCAGAGGGAAAAGGATGAGATGCAAGTGATCCTTTGACAGAGTCCAAGGTAAGGTGATAGATTAGCATTGGGATATCTCATGTGGAATAGGGAAGCAGTAAGGGGAATTTTAGGGGAAACAGTAATTTAAGGGGAAACAATAATTTGAGGAGACTTTGAAGGGAAACAGTAAGAAAATAGAAGCTTGGTTGAAGTGGACATGTCTGCCTACTGCCATTAGTAAAGAGGAAAGATTCAGAAGTTAAACCATAACTATTCTTCCAACCAAACAACTGACAAGAGGGAAAAATGATACAAAGTTAAATTTTTGGGGGGCCCCAAATTTTCCCCTGAAAACTTTGAGTTCCAACTACCACCACTAAATCCATGCAGTTTTAGTGCCTGTATATGTTGTAATTACACCCCGTGCAGGAACAGGTTCTTGTCTTGCTCTCCTGTCTTTGACCTGTGGTCAATCCTATTTTTCATGGGTCACTGGTCCAGCTTTGCTCAAGTAAGTAAATGTGACTTTGAGGAGGGTGAAGTGCTGGGATTTACAGCTTTCCACTGCTGTCTCTGCTGGTATCTAAAACTGAGATTTCTGGATCACTGCACCATTTTCTTCACTGTCTACAAAGAAACCACAGGCACCACGTTTTAGGGATCGTAGTGCCAAGAGATGAGATAAAGTGGTTAACAAATGACTGTATGTCAGCATGCAGCTCTGAGGACGTGCCTGCTCGTTAGCATGAATGAACTTCACTTCTGTAGAGCTTCACAGTATTTCCTTTCAGCTGAAACCTCAGCTCCTCACTGTCACATTGATCTTAAGCTGCACAGAGACATTGATCAGCTGAGAAGGTGATTTGTCAAACTCAATTTGCTAATACCACCCTCACTCTGTTCACTCTTTGGAGAGCTGAAGTTTGTGGTGTTTCTAAAGCTCCTGGACCTTGGTTTTGAATCAGCAAATGCAGCAGAAAACAATAATTACTGGAAGATACTCTAATTTCTCCATGCTAATAGATGCCAAGGATAAAAGGGCATTGTTCTGGGCTTGGGGTTGTTCCCCTATCTCTTCTCTGAGCTCCAGGGCAATACACACTGAAGGGACCCCAGTGCTGTAGCAAGAGGTTGTTTGTGTGCTGTAGAAGCAGCAGTGCCTGGGGAGAGCCTGGACTGAGACAGAACCCCCAGGCCTCTGGAATGAGGATACAGCAAAGCTTCAAAACAAGCTGTTGTTTGCCTCTGTGTTTCCCTGTTCTCCGTCCTGTGTGGATCAGCCCTGCCCTGGGCCTGTGCTGGCTGCCAGCAACATCCATTAGCAGATTCCTGATATTTCTGGGTGCCCTGACCAGCCCAGCTCTCTGTGGTTTTTAATGGTGCTTTCTGGACCCTGATAGAGCTCCACTGCTGCTCTGCTGACTCACTTTGCTTATACATAATTCACTACAGGCATATATGTCCTTAATAGTCATCTCCTGCATTTCAGGCTGATGGGCTTTCCCAAAGCCAAGCTAGTGAAGCAGCCAAACTGCTCCAGGGCCTGCAGTCTTGCACATTAGCCTGGCTGCAGTTCTAATCTGCTAAACAGCAAAACACTCAGGAACAGGTCACTTATGCCTGCACTGCTGAGCACTGGCTGTTACAGCACAGGCAAGGTGAAATGCAGAGCTGCTGCCAAGGGGTTTTCCTGGTTATTGGAGGGCCCTCAACTCCTCTCCAAGCCCATCCTGGCAGTCAGGAGGAAGCTCACCTGGATCAAAGAAGATGATGGCTTTCAGGCAGGCGTACTCGTTGTCATCGATCTGGATGTCCCGCAAGGGCTTCACCAACTCGTCCAGGATTCTGGTGGCCACACGAGCGATTTCCAGTTCTGGGCAGTGCATTGGGATGATGAAATCATTCCCTGGGGAGACAAGAAAAATTCGCCATTAGATGTTGGCTCTAGCTCTGCAGACACAGTCTCAGCCAGCAGTTACCCCAAGGCCTGTTTGCCGGCTAGTCCCGGTGCCCATTTGCAGCAGATTTCCAGTCTGCAGCTTCCTGATCTGATGCCCAATTGAGAAGCCAGCCATGGATCTCATTCTTTGGTCCTTAATTATCTCATTTGCACGTCAGTGCATCCACACTGTACACAAAGCCTGCTCCACGTTCTGCTCTGCTTTACCCTCTCTTATATCGAGCACCTGTTTGTAAGCAGTGTTGCATCTTTATTTTTGGCGTGGGGTTTTTTTTAAACAAATATATCCCTCCCTCTTTTCTTTAGTGTGTGGCTTTCAAGGTCACATTCTCATTTTTCCAAGAACAATCCCACCCGTGGTTTTGGTGACAGAGAGCTGCATGAAAAGGAAATACCTATGTGCACTATAATTTTTAATAGACCTTTCTGCTAAGTCTTTAAGGACTGATATCCAAATACCTCATTGCTTGTGTCTTAGCAATTTCAGTTACAAAAATAAGGCAGCACAGTCTGAGATGCCAGTTAAATACTGAGGAGGTTCTCACCCACAATTTCAAAGCAGTAAGGAAAGAGTTATAAAAATCCCATTGAATTTACTTGCTGCTTTTTACGCTTCTCCAGACACTTCCCAAGCACCGAGTCTCATCCCAGGTGTGCAGACCATGCCCAGAAGAGGGGATTTCAGGTAGGCAGAGTACTTGGCAATGACTTGGGGGAGTGAATTACAAAAGCAGGAGTGGATTTCACTACCTTACCTAACAACAGAAAATCAGTGTATGGTATGGACCGCTTGGCCACCCCGAGGAGCAAGTGCTCCCCTGCATGGGCTCTGAGCAAGGCAACCTGGAGAGGGCACAGAAGAAAGACATAATATTATATTTAAAAAGCAGGGAAAGCAGTGGTGAGATGTTGCTGTTTAATTAAGTCAAATTTGGCGTTTGCTTAGATCTGTCAGATCTACAGATAAAGTACTATTAAGAGCTAGAAAATACCAGAATATGTTCACTTTGAGAAGTGCTACATTCACAGCAAACTAAATAAGAAGTTGTTTTCAGCTAAAAGAGCAAAGAGGGGCTTGAGTTAGTTGAGTTCTTAGGAAATAAACAGCTTTTACATTCAGCTGCCAGGTACCAGTAAAGGGAAAATCAGTCTTTTTTGGCTGGGTCCTTTTGCAGACTGGACTAACCAACCCTATTATATTTAGGGGACTTCGCTACTCAAGTTATTTTTAATTGATCCTTTGGCCTTTATTACTCTTTCTCTCCTGTTAGTTTATCACCCTGCATAGGGTGATCTGTATGTTAATGTCAGATTCTCCTGTTGAAAGGTATGGCTGGGAATTCCTATCCAAGGCTAGGAATTCCTACCAAAGGCAGTGGGTTTGCAGGGAAAAGGCTTTTGCATTTTACCTGGTCGTCAAGTGGGAGCTCACAGAACGCTGGGATGTATTTTGCCCATTCCACCAGCACCAGAAGCTGCTGTTTCATGGATTCACACACATCATGGATGGTTGCAACCTTCTTCATGGCAATGTCCGTGCTGTGCACCGGGCTCAGGGATAAATACTGGAAGAGGAACAATCCAGCTGCATTGGGACCAGATCAAAGCTGCTTTCCCACCCTCCAGAGCAGCAATTCATCCTCATGAGGCCCTTGACGAGTCGTTTCCCGTTGTGGTTTCACACTCATCTGCTCAGCAGCGTGTCCTATCCAAACACAGCCCCTGGTGCAGCCTCCACGAGGTGGTGCTCGGTCCCAACACACTCCCCTCCCTCCTCCACCTCCTTCCCCACTCTCCAGGCTGGCTCAGGACAAAACCTGATTAATATTCCCATTCCTAGCAGCATCAGGGCTCAGCTTCCTATCAATCACTTAACCCAGCCAAATGTATGAAATGCATCCAGCCTTTCTCCTCCAAGTTACTGTCTGGGACACAAAATACCCTTTTTGATTTCTGAAGGGCTGCGTGGGGGGGGCAGAGGGCTAAAACATCATTTTTGAGAAGGAAGTGGACTCATTGCTGCATGTAATACGCAACATCTGGACCATATGTTTCAGTAGAAAAAGGGTATTTGCATAAGAATTTAAAGGACACTCAGGGTGAAATTCATGGTGGAACATGAAATGAAAATGCAATCAGCATTAGCTGAAGCCCAGTGATTTTATTCACATTGTTTTTCCACCCTAAAATTATTACCCTGATAAAGAAGTTATAAGAGAAGATACAATCAACCATGAGGGAAACATTATGTTTGGAGCAGGACAGAGTGTGCAGCAAGGAGGGATAAACTTCCATGTGAATGCCAGGAGTTTTTAGGGGTGCAGCAACAATTTTAGGATGAGGGAATAGGGGACCCAGGTTCTGTAACATCCCTAAGCCCTGGAATTTCAGCTTTGTACCTCACACCTCAAAAGCAACAGGGTATCTTACCCTGAAAACTCACCAAGGATTTTTCCTATCTGTTTTTGGGTATCTCTAATGCATTTTCTTCCCTGTGGGTTTGTGCAAGAGCCATCCAAGGACAGAAAGAAGATCCAAAGCCAGTTTTGGCTCATTTTTACCTTGCTTCCTCAATCTCAGGATTACCTTTACCTGAATCATAGGATATGAGTAACTGTAAAAACTGCAACATTAGCTGTTTTGGCTTTCCTTAGACTTTTTCCTCCTTTTCTGTTTCCCAAAGAACTTGATAAGGATTTTTGATTGTTTTCTTTCCTTTTTAATTTAGAATCATTTGACTATGAAGAGGATTCATTTTTTGTCTGCAACTGTTCAACTTCCACTTCACTTTCTGAATTGTAAAACTTTAAAAAAAAGAGAGACCTCTTAAAAAAAAAAGAGAGCCATGTGGAGGGCTGTCTCCACATGTCATACCTGCTGTGCCATGGCCTCAGCCTGGGTGAGCACGTGGATGGAGAGGGAGCCGTTGTCCTCGTAGCTGCTCCTGCGGATGCTGATCCTGTCGCGCTCGTTCTGCACGGCTGGGAAGAGAGTGAACAGTGGTGGTGAGAAAATTCCCCCCACAGCCCATGGCTGCTGCTCCTTGTGGTGCCTAAACAGGAGTGGACAAGGCTTTAGCACCTGCAAGACACTCCACTCTTGCTGGATGCTGGAATAAGACTAAACAGGCTCTGAGGGAGGGAGAAGACCAAGCCCGAGAGGGAGATGAGGCCATTTGGGAGTCAGAGCAACACCTGTGGGACGTCAGCTGCTCCCACCGGGTTTGATGCAGCTCAGGGGGAGTTTAGGGATTTAGTGTGAACCCTTTTCACTCGGCAATGCACCCACAGTGCTGGAGCCCTGGCCTTTGATACCCTTTCTGCCATGTCTGCACTGAGGACTCCTCCCCTGAGCTCCCAGTATAGCAGGATGCTCCTGAGGCTGCAGCTCCTCTTACAGCAGCATTGGAAAACTCACCCTCTAATCCCGCCTCAAAGCAACCTTGAAATGTCCCCTGCCCCTGAGGCATCACAGGTGGTGGTCCCAGGGTTTGCAGACCAAAAGTTATGATCATGTCACAGTGAATTTGAAAAAAACACTGATTTTTGAGACCCATTCCACCCTTTAAACCTTTGTTGTCCCTGAAGCACAAAGCCCATCCAGCCCCTTCTCCATCAGCCCTGCACACTGAACATAAGGCATGGATTGCACTTCAGCAGCTTATTTTTGCAACACGGGCTCCAAGAGCTGACTCGCCTCCACTGCAGCCATCAAATAACACAGCAGAAGAGAAAAAAGGAGAATTTAGACACAGTCCAATCTGTTTTCAGTGTTGGTTTCTCCCCTAAGCCCTGTTGCCTCTGTCCAGCAGCACACAGGGCTGGGAAAAGGAGCTCGAACACAGACTTGGTGTTTTCCTGACAGCTCAGACATCTTGCTACAGCTCAGAAAGGCAGTTGTCAGGTCCTTAAAGCAGAGGGAGCGGGAAGATTTAGCATGTGGTGATAGTGCAACACATCCCTCCTCCTTCATCCAGCAATTCCAGACTCCTTTGGTTTTATTTAGGAGGAATGACTCAGACAAAGCTGTCAAAGCACGACTCACTCTGTGCTTTAACCCCTTGGATGTAAAACACTGTGGTTTTGTCTCAAAAGTGGCCATGGGAGAAGATTTTTCCAGGAATGATTTTTTTTTTTTTTTGCAGAGTCAACATAATCATGTTGCCATCATTCTTTTGGGACTTTGCCTCACTGCTGGGTCTTGTTTTAGAGCATCACTCTGCACAGGACTCATTCCTGGGAATTCTTGCAAAGGAGGAACGTGGGCACCGTTTTGCCCAAGGTGAGGGACGGTGGGTTTTTGTCAGCTCCTGTCCAACTGCTGCTCTGTTTTCCTAACCAGCCTCTGATGAAAGGCCAACAAAGTGAAAGGGCAGAAAACAAGCAACAGTGACAGAAATCAATACCTCCCCTTATCTGCAGGAGTATTTATTTTCCAGGATTTGGGGCTCAGCCTTGCTGTCAGTCAGGACCTGGCTGTGCCTGGGGGGGTCTGCTGGGCTCCAGCCACCAAAACTACTCTGTACCTCAAAATCAACCTTGCCTGCAAGGGGCTGGATGGGTACATTGATTTGTGATAGAGACAACACACAAACATATTCCTGGAGCCTTTACAAACAGTCATCAATTTAGGGAAAAAACAACTACAGCCCTCGGGAAGCTCCACTAACCCACCTTAGCACCTCCCTGTGCATGGGGAGTGTTCAGCCAGGGACCCTCACCAGCCTGAAGGTGAGGGTGGTTATAGGAATCACAAGCTATGATTAATGTTTGGGATGGATTAACCCTTCATGGCTTCTATTGGGACACCAGGAAGATGGGCAGCAGCACCCAGCGCTCAGCCTGACCAAATCTGTGTCACCACTGACTTTTTGGAAAGTCCCCACCAAGCTTCTACACCTGGTTTCATATTAGATGCTCCCCCATGCAGCTCCCAGGGGCTAATGTGGCTCTTTTTGCCTACTTTCAAGAAAAGGTACAAATTTTGCCTCTCCAACTGAGTCACACATGTTATTTTACATAAGCCCTACAGACCCAGGCAGACCTGGTCCCCGGTGACAAACTCCTTTAAGAAGCCTCAGCCTGTTTTTCTCCCAGATCTTTTTATGGCACATATTTCAGTGCTTCCCTCATGTTCTGATAAGCTCAATCTTCAAGTGTAAGTGGATGGTACAGACCAACTTTCTCAAGGTGATTTGGGTGTTATCTCTGCAAGTACCCAAGACGTGATGGAATTAGATACAAACGGGAGTTAATGTTTTACCTGCCACAAAAATTAATCTATTACTGTGTGGTAATTATATTGCTGTATTTATTGTATTTGTAAAAAGGAAGGGATAGGTCACTCGTGGTGAGGCAGTGGGAGGACTCAAGGGACGTGCTGGCCCTGGGGGTGCTGGGTTCAGGTGTGATCTTGGCTTTGCATAAATCAAACTCGGCAAACTTGCAGGAGAGACTAGAACTCTAGTGCTGACTGACTCCCAGGGGCTGCTGTTTCCATTATGTTTCTGGCAAAAGCTTTGCTCCTCGTTTTCTGTTTCCCCCTAATTTGTCCTCTGCACATTCCCAAAGAAAATAAACACCGTGAAGGGCCACTGCAGCCCTACCAAAGGGGACGTCAGTGGTTGTGAGTCCCCACCATGATCTGGGCAGGGATGGTGTGGCCCCAAGCCGGACTTTCCCCTGGGGGAGGGAAGAGAGGGCGAGATGATGCCCATGTCTCCCTCCAGGGAATTGTCATTGCTACAGCATGTCCTGACTTTGAGAAGCAGATGGGAAAACAAACATATTCTCCCTGTGACGTAGAGGAGCCCTTGGAGGGGGTTTGTTGTTCAGGGCAAAGCTGGACCCTCCTGCCAGGAGCACATGAAGGATTCTGGATGGGCTGCGGGACACACGGGCGGCTCTGAGCAAACAGCGGCGTGTTTGTGGCATTGCAACAACCCCCCGTGCCCCAAACAATGTGTCCTTGCTGCTTTGCCACACAGGTCCAGAGCCTGGGATGAGGAACCTCCAGGGAGTCCAATAAATACGGGCACAGGCACTGGCTGGAAGGGGAGAGCAGCAAACCAGTAACTTTCCACGGCAGCTGTGGAGGTTAAAGCCCTGCCTATATGGGAATTAGTGTTTCCATTATTATTCCACTAAAAACATCCTCGTTTAATGCTGGGGGAGTTGGGAATGTATTAATAAATGGCATAGGGAGAGAGCAGGAGGAGGAAGGTGCAATGGCCTGTGCAGTCCTGGCATTCATTGGTGCTCACAGTGTTTCTGTCTCCACCAACAGATTTACTCCTCCTGCTGCCTGATTAATTTATATCCACAAATAATCTTTTCCCCCCAAGCTGCCTCAGATTTTGTAGGTGTGGTATGTTTTATTCGCAAATAAATCCCAGTGGTATACACACATTTAATCCTTTCATGGGCTTTTGGGGTGATTTATGACTAATGCAGGTGGAGAAGATCCTTTATCTTTTCCATCCTTCTTTGTAATAAACTGCAGTCCCAGTTTCTGAAAGCTGGCAGAAGAGATGTGTAAACAAAAGGTATGAAACAAGACAGAGTTCCTTCAAAACACTAATAAAACTGTCCTATAAACCTGTCCAATTTCACAAAAATAAATAAAAAATAGCCCCATACCGTCCCACTGTGTTGTGGCAGTAAGTGATACGATAGTTCTTTTTACTTCTGCATGAAACTAAAGGAGTTCATGTACATTCATAAATTACTTTGAAGGGGATGAGGGGTTAAATATTAACCCCTCTTTTTTTTTTCCACCAGCAAACTGAATCCTGACAGTGCAGTGCTGGCATTTCAAATGGCTTCCAGGTTTTCACTCAGCTCCATGTGAGGAGATGACCTGGCTCACTTGAGAAATCACACCCTGCTAATTTATTCAAGGTCAAACATGATCTCAGTGAGATGCTAAAAATAGCATCCTACTGTTTCCTTTGTGTGTTTAAGTACCTGGTGTTCCCCTCAGACACTGGTGCTGTAGTGACCACAAACCTGTCCCGTAGCATTGAGCAAGACAATGGAAATCGAACCTTCCGTGCAAAGAGAGAAAATCAGGGAGAACAGCCAGCAAAATCCCCCAAGCACCCAGACCTCACTGTGGCACAGTCCTGGCCCTAAAACAAAAAAAGGATAAAGGAGGGAATCTCTGTAAAAATCTTAAATCCTCATCTTAGAGGTGTTTCAGGAGACCAGAAGGGGTTTGTGTTCAGGCAAGCCTTTTGCTCTCCCCTTGTCCCAATTCTGATGATTGTTATTCAAGTGAATTCCTGGCACCAAAAAAGTAATTGGGATACGAGTGTTCCTGAATGAGCTAATTTCTAAGAAGTCTGGGGACTGGACTTTCCACAAGACTCAAGTTTAGGCCCTATCTTGGTCTTGCTGGCACTGATGGAACCTGGGTCCCGTCTCAATGCACAAGCTTGAAGGTGTGAGTCTCATGTGTGGGGCAGTCTTGGTCCTTTCCTAAGGTAGGATCAAATTCAGAGTATACAAACTAGGCAATCTAAAGATCCTATTGATAATTTTCTTAACAACATCTGCCCAGCTGCCCCAAATGGCAAACCTCTTCTGACACAGTTTAAAGCTAACTCAGGCATTTACATCACAGGGATTTTTCTTTAGGCAGAAATTTCCCTTCTACCAGGCTACACAGCACCCTGAAAAATCTTATCCACTAGAATTGTTTCCAAAATGGAAATTAAAAAAAAAAAAAAAAACAGAAAAAAAGAAAGATCCAAAAGTGTCACATCACATCTTACAACACAGGAAGACTGGAAAAAAAAAGATCACTCTGGATCCAAAATTGCAGTTTATCAATTAGTTTTGCTGGAGAACAGCAAGTTCTCTAACGCTGTACACACAGACACTGAGCAGTGGGTCAGTGGGGCACCGTCATTGTGAGGGTGACACAGCCCTGGCTTACCCCATCCCAGGTGTATTTTCCCTGGGAAAAGGATCATTTCCAGCTTCTTCCCCTCTGCTGTGGGTAAACAATGCTATTGCCACACCCTGGAAAGTCTGATTGCTGTTACAGGGGCTGGCTCTAAAGGGATGTGCCAGGGAAAGAGTGTCAAGCTCTTGGTTCACAGAGCACAGCGACTGTGGGTGTCACCACTGCCACCTCCCAACACAGATCTGTGCACGCTGCCAAAAGCTTTTGTACAAATATTTGTATCCTCCTAATAGAACCCTATCCAAGGCATGGCTTCTCTTTTTCCCTAAAGCTTCGCAATTCTGTTTAATATTAATCTAGAACCACCCCAAGGCAAACAGCTGTGTTCTTTTTGTGCACACAATTGTGCAAGAAAATTTATTTCCCACTCCTGCACACGTGCTTGGGATATATCTCTGGTCAGCTAAGCTGATTTCTGTAAAGCACTTGCTCAAGGTGCTTTAAAATCCTCCTTCTTAAACACATGAGCAGTCTGTGAGCACACAACCTGACTGTGCACTCATAAAAGAGTTTCTAAGAATGTGACCATGTGGAACTTGAAATGAGTCATCTTCCATCAAGCTGCAATCAGTGATGAAGGCCTGAGCCAAGGTTTTATAACTTTTACCATAAAACCCAATAAAAATCATGCTTCAGCTCAAAGAATAGAGCTGATAACCAGATTTCAGCCTTTCCAAGCGCTGGAGCTGCATCAGCAATCGGCTTTATCCCCATCTAGAATTGACCAGATCAGCTTTAGTTTGGCCTTAATTAATTTAAACTCTAATTATTTTTTCATCTGCTGTATTTACTCCATTTCTCCTGAATTAAACCAGTAGGCATTTTTGCTACATCCATGGCTTATGCCAAATTTCAAGACACTCTTCTCCAGGAAAACATATGGCCAGAACATTGGAAAGACTGTCTCATCACCAGCGAAATCTTATGAATTACCAGAAATGAGTGGCAAATTTCCCCTTGGTTTCAGTGGGACCACAATTTCACCCCTTGAGCGAACTCGGTGACATGGAAAGAAACTCTCAAGCTCCTTTCTACCTCCTTCATCTTTCAGCTGTCAGTGGGTTGGAAACCAGCACAAATACAGGGTGGAGAGTGTTGAAACCACCACCCACCCAACCACTGACACATCACGGGGAGGTACCACCCATTGTGGGTCGGGTCCCCACTTTGCTGAACACTCAGTGGACAAGCACGAAAAGCTTGGAATCAGTAAAACAGTATCATCCATGCTCTCCCAATATGAAAACACTGGATGAGCAGGGACCAGCAATGCTGGGATAGGCCCCAGACTTTCCCAGAGAAGCCGGATATAGGCACAGGTTAACAGAGTGGTTTTTTTCATGCTTAGCATTAGTCCCTGTGACACTCAGTGTTTCCTTCAGTGCGTTGAAAGGGTACTTGATGGTCACTGGTACCCAAACCTACAAAACTCCCACTCCTTCCCAAATACAGGCAGTGGGAAGTGCAGCGAAAGGCGTTGGCCAAGTTTGGATTGGCCCTTCAGTACTGGTGCTACTGGTGGCTCATGGCCATGCTGTAACCACCACGAGGACAGAATAACTGAAGGGCTTGGCTCTGACTCACATCCCTGCTCGGGGGACACCTGAGTCATCTCCTCCAGGAGCGCTGCCCATGTGCCCTGTGCCACCAAGGACCAGCTCTGGCACTGAAAGGATCGTGCCCAGGCTGTACCTTGCCCTGAGAGTTGCAGGAAGCTACACAAGCATCAGCCAAGTCTACCACACCATCTGAGGCAGTCAACTGATGGCATTTATGAGAATGGCAGATCCTCACTGAGATTGGCACAGCTGGGATTAGGAGTCACACTGGCAGGTACGGAGAGAGGAAATTGCTGCTCTAAAGCACTTAGAGACCAAACAAACCCCGAGGAAGCTCATCCCTTTCCCAGTACTACTTTCCAGCCTCCCAGGAGGGGTGAATAATGTCACCAGGCTCTCATTGAAATTGAGATAAAATGGGAAGTGGGGCTTTCAGCCACAACAAAAAAGTCTCTCACTGCAATAAAAAAAACATCATCTCTCCAGCCAGGGCTGCTGCTGTTCTCCACAACACTCTGAGGTGGGAGCAAGGTCTGAGACAGCAACAGGCATTTTGGAAATGTCTCTTTGCACCTACCTTCTTTCTTCATGCCAGCTCTGAAGCACTTCTTCAGCCTGCAGTACCTGCACTGGTTCCTCTTGTCTTTGTCTATCACACACTGTCGGTTGAACCTGGGAGGAGATGGGAAAGAAAACATGGAGCAACCAGCCTGGCATCTGCAACCCCCTCACACTGAGCACCCTCAAATACAGCCCCAGACCTCCCTGATCTTCTTCATGAACCTAGAGAAGAGCCAAAGATTTGCAAGAAATGGGTTGGATCAACATTGGCTTGGCCCAGCTCCTCATCTTCCCCAGCGCTGCTCCTGCCAGATGGGAGCACAGCGACTTCAGACCACCCACCCTGCAGGGACTGGGATGGTTTTGGCTGTGAAAGCATGACTGTGACTGGAGTTGTGCTGCTGTAGGAGCTCCATCTCCCACTTTCAGACAGTTTTTGGGTATTTGGTGTCAGGGTTTGTCTGACTTCCTTGTTATCTGTCCCATTTCATGTACAATAACTGCATTATGGACCACAAGCCCTTTGTGTCTGTGGCCTTGTTTCGAGGCACGTGGCCACCTAATTCATCCTCATTTCTGTGGGGATTTAGGAACCTCTGTGCTGTTCAAGGGATGGCCCAGGCAGATTTGGCAGCTTTTGCCATGTTGGGTGAAGCAATGGAAGAGGAATCTGCTGTGCAGACAGGAGATGACATGGGTTGCTCCGGGACCATCACCAGGTTGTAAATGCAGGGGCAGTTTCCCAGACTAGTTAAAAGCCAAAGGTACAAAGGCCCAAAGACTTTTCAGTTACTTCATGTACCAGAGCTCCAAGCTGGGCTGAATGCAGCACAGCTCACCAAATAAGGACTTGCAGACAAGCTTGGCCATTTCCTTGGCTTCAACGCTGTGGATCTTCCCTGAGCTGCCAAGTATCACAGACATTCATGGATTCCTGGGAAGGGGCAGCAACTCCACTCCCAGGAGACTGATAGCTGAAATTCCAAAGAAACCAGTAGTAGTTGCAGTCTCCTCCCTCAGGAATCCCACGGTTCATGGGATGGGCACCATGTGGGTAGACACTGGTGTCACCCCAGGTGTTTTTCATGGCTGATGTGCCCTGGAGTGATAAGGACACCAGGAACATTTTGAACAATTAGGATGACTCACACTGGAAAAATTTGGAACGCCCTTACAGGAGGAAGAGCTTTGGAACAGAAAGAAAACTTCCAGGTTTTAATTAGAGATTAAGGATTTGAGTGTGTCCAGGTTTGGGTTTTTTTTCCCCTTTTCTCCTATGCTAAAATAAACACCTTTTTCCTAAGGTCAACCAAGATAGCAGATTTATAATTTATAGCCTCCTCCTGGTCAAAAAATCCTCTCAAATGCACACCTGTGCCAAAGTGGATGTGAATCATCTCTGGTCCACGCTCATTTCTCAGAATGATCATAAAATCATCAGTGTATATCATTTATTTTATTTCAAAACAAAAATGGAGAAGCTGTGAGGGGAGGGATGTGTGGAGGCTTTGGAGGTGACAGACTCTTGGATGCTTGTTGTTTTTTACAGGAAAAATCAAGACAAACTGGTTTTGAGATGAAATCTCTGGAGCTTTGGTCCTTTGCCACTTTGGCTTCCCCTTGCTGGGCTGTGACAAGGTCATGGTGTCACTCCACACTCAGGGCCTGTATTTATGTATTTTACACACCAGTCAAACCTCAGGTCTACGATTTTCCATTGATTTGCACCATGGGGAAAGCAGTGATGCTGAATTCACTAAAGGGATTTCTCAGTGCCACAGAAGGCCTCAGGGTCCAAGATGAGATAGGACTGAGTTTACTCCTCATCTCCCTGTCCTCCAGCCATAAACCAAACTACAGCTCTACTGCTGGCACCCATGGCATGGCAATTTGGCATTTGACACAGTGGCCTCTTCGTTCAGCCTGATCTCTCCACCCCAAATCATTCGCAGCGCCTATAAATTGCATTTTGATCGCAGCGGGGGCAGGTACCTGCAGGAGTAGACGTGGTTCTTGCGGACGCTCCTCCTGAAGAAGCCCTTGCAGCCGTCACAGCTGGAGGCCCCGTAGTGTTTGCCGGTGGCCCGGTCCCCACAGATGGAGCACAGGGAGCTGACGCCGTTGGGGAGCAGGTTGGTGTTTGCTGATTCAGCCGCGATGGCCTCTGTGGGCAGAGAACAGGGACCATTAGACCACCCACCCGTGATGGACACCAGAGCCAGCCAAGGTGCTTTGTGCGAGCAAACAGCACCGAGCCAGCCCCACACACGCTGGAAAAGCCTCCAAACTGATGGTCGTGCTCTTCCCAGCCTCACCTGAGAGCAGCTCAGCTGCTTTGCTTCTGCCATCAACGTTTTCCTTTGCTTCGGTGAAAAGAGGGATTTCAAGCTGCCTAACCCAAACTGCTTGTGAGAATTTATCAATTATCACTACTCTTTTTTTGATAGATTTAGAGAAACCTCACTTGGATGTGAGATACATGTTTTTGAGGGATGGAGAGCCATCTCCTCAATTAGTCACCTGGAGAACATGGTTCAAAGCTGGCATCTGCAGAGGACAATGGGCAAAAACTCCTTAACTTGAATAAATAGAAAGCAGAGCAGAGGTAGCAGAGCACAAAGGATGAACTGCTTCATGCAATGACAGAGGTGTTGGAGATAAAAGGCTGCTCTTGAGAGTTCCTCTGCAGCTGAAAGGCAGAGACAGCAGCTCCCACAGGGATCACTTTAGTTCTAAGTCTGGTTCCTGCTCTGAAATTCCCTCTGAAGAGCTCATTGCTTTCCACTGGAAAGCAACAGAGGTGTGCAAGAAGATCAACCTTCTAAATTAGGGACCTAAAATTAGGTCATATGAATGCCCTCTGTCATGTCCTCCGCTTGCACCCCCTCATTTGGGGCAGGAATAGCTCTGCCCCTGCCTGCCCTGGGCTGTGTGTACACACTGCTGAAGACTCCCCTTGGAACCTCTCCCTCGGCTTTAACCACCAGACTCGCTGCCCTCTTAATCCTCCTAATTTGAGGCCCAGCTTGGGGATGGAAAAATAAGGAGACACTTGCGAAGACGCAGATGAGTGTTTACATCTCACCAACAGGAGGAATATTTGTGGAGTCTGCCCTGACCGGGGCACTCACTGCAGGATGGTTTTATGAATTTATCACACCTCTGGGAGCAGGTTCTGCACTCCAGGGGATCTGATCTCCTGCTACAGTGACCTTGAAAAAGTCTCAGGGACAAAGACACGTCCTGACGTGTCTCTGGGATGAGACAGAAAAGATGGGCAGCGATGAGGAAAGCTCAGCTGATGTTGTATTGAGCAATGAGAAATCTTTGAGAAAATTACTCAAAGGGGAGGAATTGTCATCTGGTCTGGACAGCCCAGAGGGAATCTTCTAATCCATAAGGCATAAAAATAGCCCTGGGTAATCCACACACAACATGTGTATATACAGAGAGTGAGAGAAGGCTATTTTTGTGTATGAATACACATCAAAAATTTATAGTGAAAATATTTGCTATGCAATGAAAGTTGTAATCAAAAGCCCCCCAAAAATAATACAGCCAATAAAGCTTTAGTTTTTCAAAAACTGGAAAGTTTTTTAGGTAAGGCTGAGACTAAGACATTTTTAGCTAAGACTTCACAAATGCAAAGGTCAGAATTCCCCTCAGTCCCTAAAAAAATCCCTTTTGGTCTTTATTCACCTTCTGATGTATGGATGAATAAACAAGTAGGTTGTAGCATTATGGGAGCAACATGACAAGAAAGAATGACAGCATTAAAGTCATTCTTAGGTCATAATGCAGAAATTGAGATTTACCTGCTTCCAAAATCTGTGTAAGATGGTCCCAGCTCTGACATTTGTCAGTAAGTGACACTTGGATCCTTTGGGAACATTGTCTACGTCAGAGCTGTTTAAGGGTAATTTACAT
This sequence comes from Neopelma chrysocephalum, assembly GCF_003984885.1. Classification (NCBI taxonomy): domain Eukaryota; kingdom Metazoa; phylum Chordata; class Aves; order Passeriformes; family Pipridae; genus Neopelma; species Neopelma chrysocephalum. Next base: position 7,837,928 of record NW_020897727.1, read on the forward strand.
TGATTTTTAGGGTTTTTTTTGCAATGATTCTTCATTTCATTTTGTTTAATAACTCAGTATTAAATGAGCTGTACTACAATATTCCCTTGAGGATAACTGTGCTGCTAAACATATGTGCATCTGTTGCTCCATCTATTTTTTGAAGGAGCATATGACCATAAACAAACATGCTGAGTGTGCTGGATTCCATTTAAAAAATTGCACAACAAAAATAAAGATAAGAAGGCCAATTTCCTCTTAGCTCCACTCGTGCTTTCTCTAGTGACTTCAGGGGAATCAAGTCAAGGTCATCCAGTTTGGGTCTCCAATGAACCTTCAGTTAGGTACGGACTGCAAAATGTTCCTGGTGCTGAAAAGTATTTTCTCACCAGAAAAGACTTTTTTTCCTTTATGTGAGTAAAGACATTTGAGGACCTGCTGGCTGATAGAAGGAAGAAATTAAAAATCTGGCCTTAAACCAAGTATTACTGGAGGAAGGACCATCAGCACTGTGTGTGCGAGGGCCCATGGAAATTAGTAAACCAAATTTTGCCCTCACTTGTACCCGTGGAAACACAGACAAACTGCGAGTTGGGTGTTACACAGCTAAAAGTTCAGTCCCTGCTCAGGAGCCACGTGTCCTTTTCATCTTGGTTGAACGTGAAATAATAAAAAAGAAAAAAACCACACTAAAGAAAAGGAAAGCCCTAAGCCAGAATGCACATGTTAATTATGATGATAAATTTTAATTATAAAATCCTGTCACCAACCAATGATGAGTTCCAAATGAGAATTAGCTCAGAGAACAGCAAAGGCACAACTGGTATCCCACGCACCAGAAGAATATTTTGATGCAGCTTTCAAACCTGCCTGGTATTTGGGGAATTCTGGGATTTCCCTGGATTGACCACTGTGAGAAAAGGCAGAGGAAGGCCAGGATCCCTGCCAGCACAGCCCCCTGCCTGTGAAATCTGCTTCCTTCACTCCATCCCTGCCTGACACCAGGTGATAACCTGCTCAGGGCTTCATTTCCCACTCTGTGCCTCTTTGATACCTGGAGCTCAGCACCACCCTGAGCTGGGCTTGAGGGCTACTAGGATGGATCTGACCAGGACCCACCTGGCTCACAACAACTGTGCCAAGCTCACAACTGTCCTCACCACCTTAGAAAGGGATGTTGAGAGTTATATATTGGTTATAGATGCTCATCACCACAGTAAACAGAACAGTTCCTAAGCCATGCCACAATGCCTCTGGAATTTCCACTGGAGAGATGCAAGTTGTATTCTCCACAAAGAGGCCATAACTCCTTTTGACCTTGTGTGGGCCCCAGGCTGAGCTGAGGACTCGTGGTTGTGTCCAGGCTTCTCACTAGGACTGGTCTCAAGGGTCACTGGCAGAAAAATCTGAATTTCAAATATTTTTTATGAGTTATATATGATCAGCATGTAGGTTGGGAGTTACACCCCTAATGCTGATGAGAGTATCCCAGTGGCTTCACCAGCTTTGGGATCAGCCAAGCTCACAACTGAAATACATCCCAATTTTTGGTACCTACTGCCTCTGTTTGTAAGTCATTACCTAACCAGGGCTGAAATGGTGATGCCAGTTTTGCAGTGATAGGAAATGACAGTGAGGATGTTCTCATAATATCTGGCTAATTCCTGCTTTTCCTTCCAGCTGTATTACTGGTTACATCTCTTCTAGATGCACATTGTATAAAAGAGAATGGTCTTGCAATACTTTCCAGAATGGCTTTTGCTTTGATCTACCCAGCAATCCAAGCCAGTCTTGATGCACGTAATTTGCAGCTAAGAAATCCCTGAATTCCAAGTGCTGGGCTAGAATGTGAAGAGATCCCCAACGTGGGTTTGCACACACAGTCAAAATTGGTGGTCAAAGCCAGCATTGCAAAACCTGTGCACACAGATGTAGGGCAGGGTGGGGGTTAGCACTGAAACCCAGGCAGGTCAGCGGCTTTCTACAGCAGCTTTTAGCAAATACAAGGGGGTTTTGAGATCTAAAACATAGCTTTGATTTAGTGTTCCCGAATCCTACAGGATCAATGATGACGAGGCCAGCCAGAAAGGCCAGAGCTCCTCCCGGGCACAACCTGCAGCTTGAGGGACGACCAAGTGCTGCCAAAACATCTCTGGTGGCTTTTTTGTGGTCTGAATTGGGTCAGCAGGGGGGCTGGGAAAGGTATTTCACCAACCCTGTGCCAAAGTCCCAAGGATCAGTGTGGTGGTTGAGTGCTGAAACAGGAAAACGAGCTCCACCGTGGGAGAAAACACTCCCTCAACTAAAGAATGAGTGCAGAGTTGCAATAATGCTTCATGTTTTAAGCAAAATGAGACAACTCTGACAAGAGCATGAGGAAAGGGGTATTAACAACACATAAAAACTAAGTGAGAATATGGCTTGCAACACCAGCCAAGGTAAAGGAAAGAAGTTTGTATAGAATGGGAAAATTCTGCTGGTACAACACATAATTTATAAAGGAAAGAGGAAATTAGCGTTGATTTTTGTTCGTTTCCTTTTGCCATTCTTCCTGTTTAAACCAGGCAATTTGTTATATTCCTCCTATAATGGATCCTATTCCTTATTTTGAATTAGTCTCAAAATATTTGGCAAAATATGGGCTACTTAAAGGTGGAAAATTCAAAACACATATCTAGGCAAATCTCAGACCAACAGCAGCTTCCTGAAGCAGAAAGCTCAGCACCCAAGATGCTCCACAGCACTAATCAACCCAAATTTTTGATAATGTTCCAAAGAAGGAAAGAGTTGGCTTCAAGAAAGCATGATCTTATTTGAAAATATTCTAATTTTCACATTTGAAATTGTTCAGAGTGTAAGAAACTGCCCTGAATCCATTAAAATAAATATTGCATCCCTTCCTGTTCATGTTTATAGAGGGCAAAGCTGCCATTAGATTCAGTAGGGGAAAAAATACACACAAGTCTTGGGAAAAATATGGCTTAAAACAATCCAGTATAATTGTAAAAGTATCTAAAATGAGATTATTTCCTGATTCTAACAAATTTTAAATTATTTCTGAAGCTACAGAGGGAAGTGTGATTTTGAGTTACCCCTGGGAATTGAATTCATCTGGTAGGCAATATATTTCCATGCATAGACACTTCAGGTCTTTTTTGAAGTTATTTTTACAAACTGTAGAAGAGGACACTTACCCAAGACAAACAAGCTAATTTCAAAACAGCTCGTTCCCGAGAGAACCAGTTACTCATTAACAGCTCAACAAATAACACAATCCCGATAAAGTTCAGAAAAGACTCAACCTGTCAGTTCCACTGCATGAATCACCAGAGAGCCCCAAACAGGCTTTCGTGGTTCATTTGCAAAACAATTTTGAATTTTGAGGAAATCTGTACCACTTCAAAAAGTTAAAAGTATCTTGTTGTTCGGCAGCAAGCGACAGAAACATCTGTGTTAAATATCATTTCTGGAGTAGGATGGGAGGTGGAAAACCTTTCTGCAAGGATAAGAAATAAGAGACAGGCTATCTGCAGATGGCAAAAATATATATTTAGTTGGGGACAGCCAGAGCTTTACTGAAGTCAAACTTAAATTCAAATTTCTATGGACCTCTTAACTTTACTATCCCTCCATGTCCCACAATAATAAGTCTAATCATTTTATATTGCGGACAATAGCCCTACTGAAACTCTGATTTCTTTTGATGAGCCAGCTAATGAGCAAACACGAAAATCCCATCTTAATTTCACTAAGCTCCTTAACAAATTTAATGAAATGCAGCCAAAACTCTCCAAAGGCTTCGCTAACGTTGGGATCTCATTCAGTTACACGGTGGTTTCACACAATGTGACCAAAATGCCCTTTATTTGTACACAGTGAGCAGTTAATTTCACAGAATAGCATTCACTTTATGTCAGAGTAGTTTTGACTGCTCAAAAACTAAATAACAAAAACTAAATACCACATAATGAGCTTTATTTCTGTGAACAAAGCGGAAGTCTCTGCCTATAAACACTCCCGTCTCGCAGCCAAGTTCTTTTGTGCCATAAAAACTGTTGGACCATCTTGGTAACCCTTAAAAATACAAGTAAAGTAATGATTTGGATGTTGTTTCTCAGACTAAATCCTTAGGAACAACTTGAACGGGACACACGGTCATAGACAAATGTCATTTGAGACGACGTGTTTTCCCGAGGATTAAATATCGACCTAAGTCATAGATGGGAATGAAACGCATTTGAAGGAAGAAATATTGGTATTAACTCCTCTCATAAGCCATAAAGGGGGACAGACCTAAGGAGTGCTGTGAAAAACTTCACCAGCATTTGCCAAACTCTTCAGGACATGGCGCTCAGCACACCAAGGAAAAGAACAACTCAGAATGGGGCCGGCAAGCGAAAGGGTCGCATTTCAGCCCAAACACAACCACAGATGCCACAGGTTGACAGATCAGCTGCTTAAATATTACCCCTTCCACCCTTTGCCCCACACCTCCCACCTGTCTTTCCCAGGATCTCAGCTTTGCAACAAAGATAGTGGAGGTTATTCAAGAGGAAACTAATAAAAATCTCACCGGTGTTATTGGGGAGCACCCGCAGGTTGTCGAATTCCAGCATGGTGTAAGAGGAGTCCAAGGAGTCGACATAATCTGGCATATCCATGTCCATGATGGACTGACAAAGCTTCATTATTACTTGACAACGGCCAGGGAAGCGGCAAAAAACCAGCCCTGCTGTCAATCACGGCCAAGGTTTCCTCTGCAAAGAGAGACACCCCGGCCCTTGTGATGACAAATCATTACCCAGCTCTGCCCACAGTCCCCTCCCCGTGCCAGGGGAGAAGGGACGAGGCCATTCCCTGTGGTGTGCACAGTCCCCTCCCTTCCCGAGGTGCATCGGTGCTCCCTCCTCCTGATAAGGTGATGTAGATAAGGCCTAGACTCAAACACTTGGATTGCATCTTGGGGTCAATACAGCCCCATTTATGGCTCTTCCTGCACAAACATTTGGAGAAGGGCTGTGCAGAGGTGTTCACACACATGTGTCGCTCTCCCAGGGCAGAGCAGTGGTCATGTCAAATCACGCCCGTGCCAATGGCACCTTGCTGGGCTCCCAGCCCCTGGGGAAAGGGCAAGTGATGTCACTTGAGGCTTGTGAGGACAATAAGTCAGTGTCACCAGTGGCTGAAGGCCGTCAAGACAGGCCAGCGTTGAGAATCTGAGGCATTGCCCTAAGATCCCAACAGTGCTGCACATGGATCACACCTTGAATTGCTGCTGGAAGGGAAAAATGAGGCTTCATTCCAGCTGTGCACATTGTTTCACAGAGGGGAGGTAGAGGAGGTGACTTCTCCTACCCACCATCACCCACTGCCCCTGCCACCTGCATCTTCTTCCTACCAACTCCAGGCAGCCCCAGTGTCCCAGAGCTCCCACTGAGTAGGAGTTGGGTTGTGGTTGTGAGTTGTCACGGTGGAAGGTTTCAAGAGATGGCAAATGATGAAAATGGAAAAGGCTGGGAGGAACTGGGCACACTCCCTTGCAGATGTGTGGTGTTGAACTGGGCACACTTCCTTGCAGATGTGTGGTGTTGCATTTCACGCTGACCCACGCCTTTCTGGGAAAGGTCCGTATTATGGAAATACAATTCCAGTTTTTCCCCGCAGAACTGTGGTGATGGTTTTGTTTGGTTTTTGGTTTTTTTTTTAATTTACTGAATTCTACACAGAAGTTCTTTCCCTGTTAAGACTCATCAGCTATACTGAAAATGACTGGAAACAAAACTCAGCCACATAAAGTGATGTAGCTTGGAGTGATTGGTTTATTCCCGGATTCATCTTCCAGACGCCTTCCCTGACACTACAGTTCCCTCTCCAGTGACGTTGTTTTGTGTCAGAGGGTCTTTCCTTTCCATGAGCTGTTGTGTGAGATCCAGGTCAACGTCCTGTTGAATCTGGAGGAAAAGAAGAGTCTTGAGAAACAGGGGAATGTGTTGCCAGAAGAGGAGCCTTGGCCAAAAGAAGAGGATTGCCAGACTGCCTGAACTCTCACTGAACCGAGGAGCAGCCCAGCCCCATGTATCCTATGAAGCTCCAAACAGCAAGAAATATGCCTAAACTGAGTTTTTAAGAGTCTTATTTATACTAGTGTTGATTTAATCCCCAACTCACTTTTATTTTTTAAATGTATTTTTTCACATCCCGGGGATTTACAGTGGACATTGCAATGGGTTAACTCGAGATAGGCTTTTCCTCTATAAAGCTTGGGTGCAGGAGCACTTAGCTTTGCTTTCTTATCATTTCTGGGGCATAAAATAATTTCATGTGCCACAGATATTTTCTTTTTCCTCCTTTCCTTTTTTAAGGACGTGCTGTAACTGGCAGTGTACAAATGACTCCTTGGTTAGATAAGATGTTATGTTTTCATCCTTGGACTGTGCCCCCAGGCCCTCAGTAATGCCAGCATCAGCTAAGTTTGCATCTGATTAGTCGTTCTTGTCTCTTACTCAATGTCAGCCTTGATTATGCCCATTAATCTGGCACTTTTCTTTTTTTTTTAAAACTGAGCTATGGGCACAATCCTGCCTGATCCCCAGCACTTTGCTACTATTGCAGCTGAGTTTTCACATTGCTACAATTCCAGGGTTTTTTTGTTGCTTTCTCACCGTTGAAATCGCCACGTATTGGTATTTACCAGGTTTTTGGGCAGTCGTGGCCCAGAGAGAAGAAATGTGGGCTCCTACCCTGATATTGCTGGCTTGGGAGATCCCTCAATGTTTTCAATCCCTCAGTACAATTGGAGGGTCAAGGCTTGTTTCCAAGGAAATCTGGGCAATGAGGCTGTTCTCGGACAATTTTCATTCTGGGAATGAGAAAAGGTTATAGAGCAAATTTCACAGTTCAGGACCAGATTTCAGCACCGCATCCACACTGCTAATCAGGACTGGTTTTCAATGGAAGGTGGTGGTGGGGTGATACCACATGGCATTTGTGTTTCAAACAGGTGCCAGCGCCCTGTTCCAAACCACTCCAGCACAAAGCTCCTCCACCTGAGGAGCGACAAAGCTTTGCTGAGGGTTGAACAGTTCCTTCCTTTTCCTCTCCCTGCTTTCTTACATCACTTTCTGAGTCACAGTTGCAGTTTGATAAGGCTGGGGCTGAATTTTACGAACAACAGGAGAACTCCAGCTCCCTCAGAGGTGCCCTCACATCTACTCCCACTGTTCACTGTCACAATGAAGGGACACCTGTCCCAGCCAAGAGTCAGGAATCTCTAGGGGCCTTCTTCATTACCTTATGAAGATTGAGCCTGACAGAGCAGAATAGGGAGAGATATCTCTCTGGTTGACCTCAAGCAAGTGTTAGATATAAGAATCTACCCTTGCAAATCTCTCTTTGATGCGGAAAACAGGCTGGTGACAGGTGGGAGAGGGCTGGGGTCTGGCTCTCAGTGCGTTGGCATCACCGTGAAGGACAGAAAGTACCTGCAGTCCCTTGGCTCTTCTCATCAGCACCAGGACATGGATCAGCCTCTGCTGGTCTCTGGTGGAAACATGACAAGCACAGGAGGCACTTTGGGGACAGGGGGAATCTCAAGTCCTTCACACCCTAAGGACAGATTTAAAGGTAAGGATCTGTGAGGTTGACCGTATGTCTCCTTTTTCTCACCCAGAGGAGGAGCAGGAGGAGAGGGGGGAGCATGTGCTCAGCATAGGTGTTGATGCTGCTACTGGAGATGCAAGGGGGGGGAGCTCAGCAGATGAGAAACCCCCTAAGATGAGAAACCCCACTGGCAACAGCAGCAAACATTACCCCACAGGGTCCTACACCCCAATCTTACCAAGCAGCCTTACAAGAGGGGATGAACTAGTACGGAAGAGCTCCCTCTGGGCTGCTGAACTGATGTTTTTGGAGGTGAGTTGAGCACAATTTATTACAAAGAAACAGAACTGCATATTTTTTCAAAACACCTTGTTGGTTTTCCAGTGAGGGGACAGGACTGAGGGTGTCTCTCCTTCCCTTGGGTGTTCAGTCATTGACTCACCTGCACAGGCATCTGAAATGTGTGGATGACCAAAGGCAAAACTGGACGGTATAACACAGTCTTCTCAGTGTGGAAATGGATGTCAATCCTCCTCCATATGGACATAATCCTCTTTTGAATGTGTTTTCCATTTATTCCTGTTTTGACTCAGCAAGGCTGGATATTGCTGGAGGGTGCAGGGGAAAGGGGAGAAAGGAGAGAAAAAGCAGAGTTATGTTTAATAAAAATAGCATGAATGTTCAAAGTTTGTGCTCTGGGAATGAATCAATATGGTTTCTCAGATGTGCTGCAGAGAGGACACAGGGCAGGCTCTGACCAACACATGGTCCCAATAAGACAACACACTTATTCCTAGAAATAAAATTCGGATGCTTTTGGGAATGCCTGTTGGACAAGATGAAGTGCAGATAAGATAAGAACATTTTGATTAATTAAGAGAGAACACAAAGTACTGTGGGCAAGGCATCAGAAACAACATGCCTTTGGCGAGGTAAGTGGTCGGAAAAGATGTTTGCAAGCCATGGAAGCTGCACATCCATCTCTGGAGGATGGAAAGGTTTTTAAAGGAAAGTAACTCAATGCTGCATATGGGGAGAGGTGTCTGAGACACTAAAACTTAACAAAGACTTGTTGCTATGCAGAATGAAGAGGCAGACTTAAGCTTCTAACTGTATTTTTGGCACAGAAGTTTTCTTCTTTTATTCATAGGAGAACATTTAAAAGCCCTACCACTGTTCTGAAGGTTTTCTCTGACTGAAATACAGCAATAATTATACTTTTTCCTGAACTTGTAGGGTTCAGAAAATGGATTTTTATGCAATTAGCATAAATTCATCAATATTCAGGTGGTTCTCAGCTACCAGAAGCAACAGTAGCCATAGAATTACCTACTTGGAGAGACAGTGTCTGGATAAAAACAGTAATTTAAAGACAGAAGGCAGCAAGGCCCTTTTTCTGGGTAATGTATAATTAGAAACAGTTTGCTTCTGAGATTATAAGCAGTGTGAAATCATATCATTAGCATGTAATTACAGTGGCAGATATTTCAAAGCTATCAAGACCAGATGTTACTAAATCAGTTCCCTCCTTTCCTGGGTGCAGTTTGATATTTGTGTCACACCAACAAAATCCCTCTTTAGATTTTCAGGTATTTCTTATTACAGTGAACATTTCCACATGCTGTGACTTTCACAGCACAGTAAGGGGCTTCTTGTTCTTCTTCTTCTGTTATCTCCATGCAATATTTTTTCTGTGTGGTGATTATTCACAAAATAAAAATAGTTTAAGAAATTTCTCAAGTCTCCATTGAGGTGGACAACAAAGTGATGGACATGGGAGGACATCACCCATCATACAGGGGGATGGAGAGGAGAAAAGCAAAAGATCAGATTTTCACCTCCTTTCTCTCCAAACTTATTTTGCTTTACTACTGCCAAACATGTTCATTTATCATTTCCTCATTTGGCTTTGGAGCAATTAGGTTTAATCTTCCATAACAACCTTTTGGAGTAAATAGAAAGTTAAACAAGCTCCAGTCACCATGCTGGAAAAAAAAAAATCCTTTAGGTTGATTTAAAAAGTAACAACGAAAAAAAAAGGTAGAAAAACCCCAAACAAACCAACCAAACAAAAAAACAAACCAAAAAAAAGACACCAAAAAACTTTTTCCTGATGGATTCTGGTCTTTACAAATTGTCAAGTACAGATCACACAAAGACCCTACTGAAAATAGTGACTTCAGGTTGGCTAATTTGTGAAATTCCCAGTTATTGCACTGGTGTGCTGACTGTTCAGCACAGATGAAACCTGAATTGGATTTGGGGAATAAATCTGAGATGTTTCACATTCTTCTGCTGACCAGAGGGCAGCCTGACGACTTGTTCTTTCTGAGTTCACATAACTTTTGTTCTTGGCTGCAGCGTTTGGCCGAGGCCGGAATTTCGGAAGCGCCAAGAGCTCCTGTTGATTTCAGATCTGTTGAGAAACAGGAGTTCCCGCTGGGAATAACAACTGGATTTGCGAAGATATCTTCATGTAGCCACAAGTCACTGGTAATTTAGGAACAAATCCCCTTTTTTTCGGACACCTGAGTGAAAAACCTCATTTCCTCCTACACAGGGTCCAATTCCCTTTGCAAACCTGTTCCTGGCTGGCAAACACCTGATGTCTCTGTGCACCACTTGGAATTTTTCTTCTTTTCCATGAGCAGGAGTAAGTTCTCAGAAATCAGAAATGCCTGCAATATTTTTGAAACAGCATATTTTTCCTCACAACAAATACCTCTATCAGTGGGTATTCCCTGGGGATATTTCAGAGGACTTCTTGTCTCTTTTTCTTTCTTAACAGAGATGAGCTGATCAACACTTGAAATAATTATGGAAAAAAGAAAAGGAACAAGGTTCATTTAATGCTGTTTTGGAAAAAAAATATTTGTTGGTTTCAAAATTGTTTCTCATTTGTAATTGAACTTTGAAAGTCGCCAAAGGGAAAGAAATTAAAATATTTAATAATGAACAAAATTTAAAGTACCAAAAGGACAGAAACAAAACATTTCGGTCCTTATTTTTGTTGGCAAATGTTAGTCATGGTACCAGCTTCTGACTTAAATTTGACACCCCTGGCAGCTTGCTTTCTGCTCAGTGTGTGGCTGAGATTTCAAAAGTTCTAATCAGCTGTATTTTACCTTCTGGAATTAAGAGGAAAGTCATGTCCTAGGTAGCAAAACTGACAAATTTCGGGGAGCAACACATTTTGTCTCAAAATAATAAAATTTCATTGGAGCTCATATCTGGCACCATCAACTTGTGAAAGCATCAACACATTTGTGAAGCTCTACCTCACTCACCAAAATTAAGATGTGATTTGTTTCAATGAACTTATTTTACTTTTTCATAGGTGAGACTTTTGCAATGTTTCACTCTCTGGCAGGGCAATGCTCTGATTCCACTAATTTCCTACAAAGATAACATCTACTTCTTTCCCGTGTGAGTTTTTCCTAGGCCGGGCTTACACAGGAAAATCCAGACTCAAATAATTGCAAGAGTTTGGGCTGAGTGTTACTTTGTCTTAGAGCAATCCAGCTCAAATTCCTCCAAACTGCCAATACATTCAACACTCCACAACAGAAAGTAGAAAACACACGTTGGAGTGTGCTGTCCAGAGAACCAAAAATCAATGGAGAAAATCCAGTTCTTCCCTCATCTTCCCATCGCCCTCAGAATAAAAGGTTCCCCACATATCAGTCCAGATTTATGCCAGTCAGAGAAATGTGGGTTTGCATCAGATCACCCATTGTCTGCCACACTGGGCAACTCAGTTCTTCTAATTTTCATCATCCCAAACTAAAACTTCATATATGGATCGGAAAGGTCAGTATCTCTGCAGCCACTAAAGAAAAATTGGCACGTCATAGAATTATAGAATTATTAAGATTGGAAAAGACCTCTAAGATCAAGCCCAACCATTAACCAGCACTGCCAAGCCCACCACTAAACCATGTCCCATCCACACATTTTTTAAAACTCTCCAGGGATGGTGACTTCACCCCTTCCCTGGGCAGCCTGTTCCAGTGCTTGATAACCCTTTCCATGAAGAACTTTTTCCTACTATCCAATCTAAACCTCCCCTGGCTTAACTTAAGGCCGTTTCCTCTCATGCTGTGTCCAGAGGGTGATTCATCCCAGACTCAGACAGGTGTCCAAGAGACCAGGGAGGAACTGCAGAGCAATGCCAGTCTCTCTGAACAGAGCTCACGGGGAGTGTAGGTGAGCTACACTCCACCTGCAAATTTTATGGAAGGTGAAGTCACGTAAGACAAATTCCCCCTGCCAAGAATGGAAATGACACACAGAGCCAGTGAGAATTAGGCTGGATTTCTTGACCCTGACTAAAGCAAATACTCCAGCCTGAACCAGGGCTGGCAGCAGGAGAGGAGAGAGGAGCCAGGGAGAGGGGAGCAGCATTACCTCACCCACTCTTGCCTGGAGGAGACATGGGGCTCATCTGGAACCCTCTGCTGCCTGTGGGCAAGTTTTTGGCTTTTCTTGCTGAAAACGAGATGCTGTTTAGTCAGGAGTCACCAACCTTGGAAGGAGTGTTTGCTGTGATTCCCCTCTCCCCTGAACAACGTTCCTGCCACCTCGAGCTTTTTCGGCTGCAGTGTTGACACTTCTGCAGATCTGTCATTAGCTCAGCTGAGGAGGAAACAGAAAAGCTATTCAAGACCCAGTTCCAACGTGGGAGGTTGGGAGTGCAAAGTCTCACTTCACACTGAAAGCACGATGAGGGTTTTATGTTGATGCTGGGCTTTCTATTTTAGGGGATGCCTTTGTTATTCTACAAACCCTTTTCTATCATATAAAACACCATTTTTAAGAGATTCTATCAAATCCATGCTCTTATATCTTAAAATGTAATCTCCCACGTTCCCAAAAGTTAACCCAGGACTTTGATTTTGATTTGTTTCTTACAAATTCCTAGTTCTGGGTCTAAAAGCATTTACCTTATTCCTTGGTTTTTTTCTGTATTTTAAAACGTCTGTGGTGGAATCAAGATCCAGTTTTACCACTATGAAGACTCAAATTTCACCTAAATCCACCTTTTCTCACTGTAAGCTTTTGTAAGACTTTCTCCTCTGTATCTTCACACTATAATTTTGTTATATGAGATAAACCAAGGGATTTTATCTCAGTTTCAGAGAAGCACTGAGAATGAGTCGCCCTTTGACTGTCATCTTACAAATCATCATCTGCTTTACAGTAAAGTGAGAAGATGAAAGCAATGTTCCTACCAGGAAAAGAATGTAGCATTTTGTTTGGTAGTTTTGGTTTCTGTTTCTGTCCCTGAGATTTTCCAGCTTTGCCATTCTCCAATAAATAGGGGATTCCTCCAAATTTCAGCACAAAATGGAATTCCTCCAAATTACTCCTTTCAGTGTTGTCTTCTAAGTAAACCAAGGGCAAATATAAAAAGCTCAGAAAGAAGACACTTCAAAAAAATCCCAGGTCAAGTCCACTTTAGCTGCAGTTAATCCATTATAGATTTGCACATCTGACCTTGCAGTTCTTGCACACACACACACAAAAAGAAGGAAATATCTTCACCAACATGTGTTGAGTGCTCTGAAGAAATATCTTCCATTTATGCAGGGGACTAGAAAGCTGAAACAGGCACAAACCTAAAGAAATATTGATTTTTAAATTTTTCTTTTAAATGATGGATTATCTGAAATGTTTATTGTGTTGAAATGGATGAGGCTTTGGAGAAAATATCTGTGAGTCATAATAACATCAAAGGAGTAAAGTCAAAAAGAAAAATGAGAAAATCAATAGGAAAAGATCATAAAATCATAGAATAAAGAATAACAGAACATCCTGAATTGGAAAGGACCCACAAGGATCACTGAGTCCAAAAGTTTAGTCTGGAGAACTGAGGAATAGAAGTAGCCCCCTTTTTATCTGTTTTTAAAACAGGAGATGAGAAAACCCAGTAATTTTGGGAATTATTGCTTGTCTCTGCTCTGCAGCTCTGTACCCAGAAGTAATTATTAAAAAATATCCATCTCAGCTGGACATTGAAAGATAGAAAATGAGAAGCATCTGCAAATACTTAATGCAGCACAGTTGTTCAGTATCTTCTCCCAGTGTTCCTTCACAAAGCAAAGCTCTGAGGAACATTAATGGGACCATGGTCTCTGTTAATGTGGGAAAGAAATGTTGGTGTTTTTTGGGTGCATATTTGTACCCTTACAGTGTTCAGCACACTCCAATGTAATTCACATCTCTAACAAGCTGTTAGTCCTATATCCCATGGGGAATGTTCATTTTTTCTTAATCCTAGTAGGGATAAATTTTAAAAACACCTAAGTGACCATGAAGAACTCATGGAATCAGTGATTCCATTCCAACTCATGGAAACAGTGATTCGACAATGTCCATAAAGCAAGTGGTGGTTGTTCATCAGTAAGATGCCTCTTACTCAAACCCTGAAACTTCAGGATGACTGAGTTCATCTACTGGAGAAGGCATGTAGTGATAGGACAAGGGGGAATGGCTTTAAACTGCAAAAGAGTAGGTTTAAATTGGATATTAGGAAGAAATCCTTCCCTGTGAGGGTGGGGAGACCCTGGCACAGGTTGCCCAGAGAAGCTGTGGCTGCCCCATCCCTGGAAGTGTCCAAGGCCAGGTTGGACAGAGCTTGGAGCAAACTGGGCTAGTGGAAGGTGTCCCTGCCCAGGGCAGAAGGTGGAACAGGATGATTTTTAAGGCCCCTTCCAACCCAAACCATCCTTCATCATCCAAAATGACAAGCTATTTTTAAAGTATTTGGGGCAAATTCAGACAGATTTTTCTTTCTAAAAGATTCTCCCACCAAAAAAAAAAAAAGGGAAAAAAAAAAAGAAAAAAAGAAAAAAAAAGAAAAGTGGTAAGTAGACATATTGACATGTGGAAAGATGCTTTTTATTACTTTAAATTGGAGAAATTATTGTAAACATCAAGCTATATTTTCCTCATCATATCCATTTTTGAACACTTCAGTCTCTTCCAGACTGCCTTCCTCATAATTGCTGCTCTCTTAGTGGGCATAGGAAAAGTAAGTGACTGTTTGCCAAGTGCCAAATACACACATATACAAACCTCTGGGTTTCACAGATGTTTTCAGGAAGCTGAAACCCCTGATAAATCCTTGCAGACCACTGAGATGAATAATATTTGTGGATACATTTTTGAGGCTACCAAACTGGAGAGGTATTTGTGGCTGTGGGCTTTGCCACTCGCATGAAAAAGTATGTTTTCCTTATATCCATCATATAGGCTGTATTTTGCATGTCTGCCTTTAATTAGAACTATTTCATATCTTAAGAGAGTATGTGGCATCAAATGAATCATTGAGAAACTGGAGTTAACCAGCAAACTGTAAACTCCTTTTTTTCATTCATGGGTTGCCACGGTGCCAAAATTCCCTCAGGGCAGAGGTTTTAGCAAATCAGCTGAACCCAAATGTGTAGTAAATGTCACAGTCTCAGGGACAGACTTGATATGGATTTTTACACCATATACCAATGTACATGACCTGAGGTCACACTATACCAGTCCTTTTATTTAGGGAACAGCACTGCAATCAGAAGGGTTTTAAAGATCATAATCTGATCCACTTGTAAGATTATATGGATTCAAAATGTATTAGGATCTGGCCTAAACCTAGCTGGCAAGTTGCACAAAAATATTCATTTTATCAAAATGACCTCATGGATATGAACCAATGTCTCCATCATTCACACCTCAGCCCTGTGCCATCCTCTGACACATGAGATCCTTCCTAACCTGCAGACCTGAGCCCATCCAGAGGTCCATATTCACCCTAATGGGTCCCAGAGCTTTGGGAGGCAGTTTGAGAAGGGGGTAACAAAGGAGGAAGCTCATCTCTGGTTTTCACAGACCTCTTTGGAAGGTTTTTTTTATTATTATTATTATTATTATTATTATGGCAATGAATACAACCACAGTGATTAACTGAATGAAATAGGGAACATCCTGCAGCCCCCTCCTGCCAGATCTCTGCTCAAAAATAACCATCTGCAAGTGTCCAGATGCCGAAGCCATTCTCAAACTGAATCATAGAATCACAGAAATTTTGGGTTGGAAGGGACCTTAAAGATCATCCTGTTCCACCTCCTGCCATGAGCAGGAACACCTTCCACTAGCCCAGGTTGCTCCAAGCCCCATCCAACCCGGCCTTGGACAATCCCAGGGATGGGGCAGCCACAGCTTCTCTGGGCAACCTGTGCCAGGGTCTCCCCACCCTCACAGGGAAGAATTTCTTCTGTAAATCATTGCATTATCGTTTGCCTTTGCCCAAGAGTAATAGGAGGATTTAAAAATTATGTCTCAGGCCAAACTTCAATTTCTGAACACCAACAGTGTTTTGGAAAATGTCTCTGACAACGCTACAGTCGATGCCGCTAAACAGTGAACAGCAAGATACAAAAAAACCCCACCATTCTTTCTGCTTTCCTCTTTCCTCCTCCCCAGCTTTGGTCCCGCACTCACCCAGTTTAAGGAAAATATCCTGGAAAGCTTGACTTGCTTACCTGGAAAGTCAGGGTGGTCACACTTTAGTGGGTAGTTCTGCTTGTGCAAATTTAATTCCATTGGAAAAACCCCACCAATCTCACAGAAGCAGTGTCAGTGGTTTACCTGCTGTAAATCTGAAGGGAAAAGAAATGAAATTAAAAAAAAAAAAAGAAAAGGCAGCGGCATTTACAACATATTTTTAGAGAGAAAAAAGAGCATATACCATGTTAGGGAATTGGGATTTAACAATGCTTTGAGAATTAGCTACTGGCTTATATGGATGTTTGTATATATTTTATAGAATATATACTGTGTGTATATATTGTATATATGCTTAATACAAAATTGATTTGTTTTCTATCTAACCTGCCTCCTCAGGCTACACCAGATTTTGAAAGAGGGAAGGAAAGATTTAACAGAGGAAAAAGAAATGAAAGACAAATGGAAGGTCTTTCCCAGTACTAGTAATTATTACTTTCAGGAGAAAAGGAGGGGCAGCATCTGTGCTAAGAAAATGAACTGTAGGGGCACAGCTAAAGTGCTACAGGAGATAATATGCTCAAACTACAGCTATTTTTCCACTGCCATATGGAATAACCTAATCTCTGTCCTCCTGTTTGTTTGTTGTTTTTTTTTTCCCTGATATTTCAGGGAAGGAATGGAGAAACCAGCCTTAAATCCTGGAGGAGCCCTCAAACCCAAAGCTGTGTTTCTGATTTCAGCTCTGTTTAGAGCACAACATGGGTTTGTTATTCCATGGCCTCTTGCTGAAATAGGTCACTGTGGCCTCTCCTGTTAAAAGCTGCCAATTATATTTTGCTCCAGGCCAGAATTCTGCATAAAAACACCAATGAAATATTAGCAGAGGGAAAAGGCTCTTTATTGCTCTTATTTATACTCAGCAGCACTTAGGGGGTGGATGCTTCTAGACCAGGTGCTGTTCAGAAATGCAGTAAGAACCATCCCTGATGGTAATAAACGCAGCAGAAAAGAGGTAAGAAGGAAAAATGAGGAGGGAAAACAGATCTCCTCGGTCTCAGATGCACATCTTTCCCACCAGATCAAGCCACTGCATTGTGAGGTGCACCCAAATCCAATCTCACTGCGTGGGAGAGACTTTAATTATGCATCAAATTGGTTTAATTTCAAGAGGCACCAAGGAGCTGATCCACAGAACTGATTCCTCTATGCAAAAGAAGAAAGAACATGGCAATTACTGAAAATTATTTAGCAACGTCTTACAAGCCAAGAGATTGTCCATGAATTTAGGGTGAAACGCTATCCCCAGGGACTGGAATCAGTCCAGTTGGGCCTGAATTTCACTGATGTGTGTACAAGGCGCATGTAAAAGAAATTAACTGTGACTCTAGGACTCTGCTTTCCCAATCTTATACAACAGGTCATCACATCTTTCTCCAGGACATCTCCAGCCCCACTGCTTGATTCCATTTAGGACTTTTCAACTTGCATTGGCCCCCAAGAATAACCAGCCTAAGAGCCATAAACATTTAACACTCCATAGTTGCAATATTCTCTTTATGCACGTAGTTTCTGGCCCATTTTTCTCCTTAGAAGATTATGCAACACTAATTACATTCATTTTTTTATCCAGGAGAGTTGATAGAAACACATCCAAAGGCATATTTCCCTAGGCAACAGCCTGCTTTAATAAATTCTTGTTGCACTGGAAATATTTGTATTTGAATCTATAAAGCAGAGATTAGGCAAAAGTTTCTAATATTGTTTAAGCACTTTGTGCCATTGCTCTGTAAATTAAAGAAAACATGTGATTTGTTACTTTTATGTCATAGTAAAGAATGATGGATTCATTTCTTCACCAAATGTATATTCCAGTGATATATTAATGAGTTTAGATCAAGGTATTAAGAAACCACCCACCATTTGCTGTGTGCACACTAAATGTCACTGAGGCATGGCTAAACCCCACACTTCTGATCAAGTACATTAAATCTTTTTACAGAAGTTTATTCTAATCCCTGCTTGAAAACTAAATCCCAGACGAGAGCAATAAGGATAAGAGGATCTCAGAGAAAGCAATACTTGCTCAGGCAAGAAGGATAAATCAAAGACGAGATGGATAAATTAAATAACGAAGCCCATACTTTCAAAAATTACTTTTTTGTCTATGTTCTGTTAGCAGTCAGATCCCTGTACATTGTGACAATCTATAAACAATCAGATTCAGCTACTGGCTGATTTACCCCAGTGAGAAACACCCAAAACTAGGGGGGAAATCATTTTCTTCCCTATATGTATGTAAATCTACACCAGCAGTATTATAACCAGCTCACTTAAAGCTGGGTTATTCCGGCTTTACCCCCATTTTGAACAGAATCCAACCCAAATAAATCCTCCCAGAGCATAAAGAAATCATGCTGGTAGCACAAACCCCATTTCATTCCATTTGCTGTCAGTTTTGACGAGCACAAGGACACTCAGGATCAGCCACAGATACCCCGGAGCACTGCTGAGCATGGAAACCTTTCCTGGGGCAAACAGAGCCTTTCCAACCCATTGCACACCAGATATCAGCCTGGTCTGGCTAATTGAACTAAATCCACTCCAAGCAACTTGATCAAACAGGAAAAGGTTGATCTGATGCTCAGACTTTCCTCTTACTCAAGATGGCAGCAGAGATACTATGAGTCACTGAGCAGAGCTGGCTCCTGGGCGTGTTTTCTGCACCTCTAATAGGACTGTTCTCAGTCCCTGGAAACAGTTTCATTTTGGATTGGAACGAGGCAGAACCGAACAGAAAATAAAACAAGAGAGTCAGGAGATGATTCCGGATGTTACTTACTGCGTCCTGTTGCTCCTGGCGTCTCCCCTTCTTTCCACAGAGGAACACATGATGTTTGCACAGCCTCATTAGAGAAATGACTTGTCTCCAGGTTGCAGTATCAGAGAGACAAACTGGAGGAGTATCCTGGAAAAGAAGAAATGGATGATGTGAAACAGATGTTTCTCTTTAATTGCTTACTGCAGATGCAGCCCGGTAACTAATCCACCTGCTGTCTTCCCATAGGGATAATTACTCACCCCGTGATCCCAGCCAACTGGATTTATGTTTTCCATGCCTCATTATACCCAGCTCTGCTCTGCCCAACAATAGGCCCCAAAGTGCTGCACAAGTGCAATACCTATGTCTTTCTTTCCCAGAGAAACTGTGGATGCCCCATCCCTGGAAGAGTTCAAGGACAGGTTGGACGGGGCTTGGATCAACCTGGTCTAGTGCAAGGTGGAATGGAACAAGATGATTTTTAAGGTTCCTTCCAACCCAAACCATTTTATGATTCTGCACCTCTAGGTAGAGTTAGGAAGTTTTCCTAGCTTTCTTCATTCCATCTTTCAGAACTAAAGCCTCTCACACAGCTCTTCCCCCAAGGCAACACCCTGGTTGGACCTTTCGGGCTCATGAATCTTTCAGAGAAAAAAAAAAGGTTTCTAATCATAAGTGAAGTAACAGTAAATTGGTAACCGTAAACACAGGTATTTTCAATGTTGTTGGTGAGATACAAAGATTCATATGACAAGTAGGGTTTTCCAGAGAATCTAGATATCTTAATTCAAAATAATAGTGCCATCAGGATGGTGCATGTGAGAACAGAGCTTCTAAGTCACAGCAGTAAATAGCTCATGTCTGAAATCCCCATTTCACTTTTGTCATAAGAACTGATCAGAAAGACTCGGTGAAGGTTTCTGAATATCCAGGTTATGCTAATGCTGATTTTTAATTTGCTCATATGTTGCTATTCTAAGCCACATTTAGCACAGAGCAGTGGTCCGTGTTTACTCCGCATTTTCCCCAAACATTTAAGGACTTGCACTCAGTGGTGCTGCTCAGTGAGGACAGAAGCACTTGGTAGCGAGTTCTGATCATGATTAACAAGCAATTAACAGTTTTAACCAGCTTATTGAATCAAGAACAACGGAAGTTTCAAGGGATCTCTGCTTGTCACCTACCCCAAGCAACCCTTGGAAGCAGGGACAGCTCATGTCTCCGATGCTCCAGCAGCGGGACTGGTTGTCTTCCTCACTGCCAAAGGAATTTGGCTTTGGTGGAGAGGCTGGTGGGCAAATGATGGGAGATGAGAAATTATCATTCACTGAGCTTGATAGGACTGGAAACAGAATGTGACCTGAGGTCCAAGCTTTGTTATGGTCTTCATTAGCACAGCCTTCATCTTTTCTTCTTTTCATGGGAGCTACTCATTTCTGTGCCTCAAGCAAGAGCCAGCACCAGCTGGAGATAATTTAGTCCTACTTCGCTAATGTTGATGCCTCTGGATTTAATACTGGCTTTTCTGGAACCCTACTAAGACTCTTTGGCTTGGCAAGGTGGCTCAGGTAGTTATCCTGAGCATAATATTTTGTTAACCAACCCGGTGCAGATCTATTTCAAAAATGAAACAGGAATCTGGTCATCCAGGACTAACAAACCTCCTCAAGCTCTTCCACTGCTCGAGGCTCAGCAGCCCTCAGCTCTGGGGAACATCTTCAAAAGCCTTTCAGGCTTAACTACTGCCTGCTGGAGAAACAATCAAAAGCAAAATGAAGCCTTCAGAGGGAAAATCCAGTGGCTGGAGAGATGTGTGGGTGCTGCTGGGAATGCAGAGAGCAGGGGTGTGAGTTGAGTGTTATCACTGGTTGTCACCAAGGGCTTTGCATCTGGATGCAGCCAGCCCAAAACCCACTGCTGTCCCAGAGCCTCTGGGGGCCTGTGAATACCTGATCCAAAGGGCCTAAGCAATGGCCTAAGGACAAGCTGGGAGAGAGCCCAGATACAGCAAGTCTTAAGAAGGACAGACAATAAAAAGCTGAGGCACATCACCACAGCCTTTGTTCACACTGCTGTGCCTGGGGACAGGCATGAAACCACGAGTGGAAGTCCCTGCCAAACCAGAGAGACAGAGTGAGATTAAAAAATTGTCCTATGCAAGACTGCTCAGGGCATATTTTACACGCAGTGTTGCTCCTGAACACTACCCAGGGATGGTCTCAGCCTTGTGCTGCCTCCTGCTCCTCGTGTGCAGGATGATTTGGTCCAGAAGGACATCAGTGCCGGAAAGGAGAGACTGAGTGTGTCCTCCTCATTGTTATACAGACCAACCATGGGTGTTGTCAGAGGACCAGGCCAAAGGAGGAGCACACAGAGACAAGGTGGGTCAGAGCCTGTACACATCTCTAAGCTCACAGAAACTTTAGTTTGACCTATCAGCACCCACACTTCCCTCAGTTGTGTTCAACACACCAGCAAATTTATATCTTTTCATTTATTTCAAACAGTTCAGGTCCAGTTTGATGCCTGACTTGCCCACGGGTCTGGTGAGAAATGCTGGTGTGATATATGTAACAAACAGATTTTTATTCTCCAAGCTCCTCAAGATCTCACCTTTTATATCAGTGGCTGCTGTCACTTACCTGCATGTGTGTAGAGTTCCATTACTTGCCCGTGGCATGGAAAAGCCCTGGAATTAACCCAGCAGTTTTGATGTCTGCAGTAATTGTACTCTGCCTTCTCTTTCACAAAGAAATTGCTATAATACTCAAAATAAAATAAAACCAATATGAAATCCCAAATAATTGAATTAAATGGAAGTAGCCTTTCAGACTGCCCGTTCTGTGAATCACATTATCTTTGTGTTTACTGACTATTTGACAGAAATCTAAATGATCCCAATTTTATCAGAATAAATCAACTAAACAAACAAAAAAAAATCCCTTCTAAAAAGGAAAGGACAGACGCTCTTAATAGCCATCTGGAATACATTATTCCTCTCCAAGTAGCATTGTTGATACTGAAAGTGTTGTAACAATATCCTTTTCTAATGTGGTTCTGCTGTGGCTCCATCCATAATAAAACCAGCCAAAGCCAAAGAACCCACTTAGCATGATAAGATCCCCAAAACCTGGATTATTTATGTAAGACTCTCCTTTGACAGTCTGAGTTTCATGGTCTGATGAAATTTCTTTTAATATTTTTAAAAGAGACCAAAGAATGAGCATCACCTAATCTGGGGAAGTGCTTTTGCTGAACTATACACCCTCCAAGTTCTTGTAAATCCTAAACCCCACTAAGGAGAGATGGAGACTGAAAATAAAGACAACTTTCCCTTTTCCTGCCTTGTAAAGCCTAAAATAACCGTACCATTTTTATTTTTTTGAGTATATATTGTCATCTCTGCAGTATGACTGCATTCAAAACTTACTGTAGAAAAAGCAGAATATACATCACTTTCATAAATGATGGATAAATATCAGTCAAAGCATAACACCTTTACACCAAAATACTCAGAAAAATCTAATAATATTGGGATCAAACAGAGGAAACTGAAACAAAACTACCCAGCAGAAAGAACTCAGCATTTTTTAGCTCAAATAAATCAAAGAGTAGCCTGCCAGGTTCCCCAGTAAAGGCATTTCTACCACACTAACAGTGGTTAGTGCTGGGAAGGTGTTGTTTTTCCTAAGAAACCTCTCCACTTCTGCCACCTTGCAGCTATTTGTTTGTAGCTGTGTCTCATTTCCCAGCATTTTTCTGTCTCAAACTTTGAAGTGATCAGGGCCAGAGAGATGGGTACTGTAAAAACAATTTCCCTAGGAAATTGCACTTAATATTATAGAAGTTCCATGCTTTTCACCCTATTTTTTCCTTCTCCTACTGCCCACTTGCTGATGCACTATCTCATCCTGTCCTACTTGCATAACCTCAGTTTCTCCAGCTGTACACGCTCACGATTATGCAAAGAATAGTCATTCTTTGTAAAAGCTTTTCAGAACTTCATGGGGAAAACCAAGGAAAACAACATCATAACAGGGCCTGTTAGATGCTGGACATTACCAGTTCCAGCTGTTCTATCAGCCAAACACTTCCAAGCAATTTAGCCCACAGCAGCAAATCTCAATGAATAGCTGATCAAAAAAGAAGGGATGAGAAGAGTCAGAGCCATTTCAGAACTTCTTTGAAGTTTCAGTCTTTGCCATCAGTCTGCTCTTCCCTGAGGTCACTCTGCTGTGCCTCTGCCCAAATGCCATCCCCTCACAGAGAATTAAAGAGCCCTGGGTGCAACTTTGCATTGTTGCTCCCCCACTCTGAGAAACGAAGCCCGTGATTCGTGAGAAGCCACAAAACCAGCAAGAAAACTTTGTCTGTGTGGTTGTTGGCAACTGCTGGGACAAAACATGGCTTGAAGTCATAACAGGACCTGGGGTCCCCTCCCTCCAGCCCTGCCACCCGAGCTCAGATCCAGCTGTGAGCCTTTCTTCTTCTTCTCTTTATTCTCTGTGTTGCCTGATAGCAGAGGTCCTGCCAATCTACAATTGGAAACCAGAGAGCTGTGCCTTTGTGCTCTGCCTGCCCAGAGATAGGGCAGTAATTTATGTAGCCACATGCCAAGGACTTGCCAACAATGTCAAAAGCAAGCTCATAATAAATTACTCTTCTCGAGGCACTTCCTTCTCTTGCCAATGGAGGAAAAGCAAAGAAAAATTACAAAGAGCCCCTGCTCATTTTCTTCAGACAACTGTGATTTATTACAGGTGAAACGAGGAGGATTCCAAAAACATTATTCCTATAAGGGAAGGTAACCCAATCTCCAGCAAAAATAAACAGCCATGTTTAAATAAACGTTCTGAGAATTGCTACTACCCTTTTCTCTCAAAGCATTTCTCTGTCCTGATACTGTGCTGCTGCTCTGAAGACCCAGGGACCTCCTCTGGTTTGGGCGGCCTGGTAAGTCATCAAAGGATAAAAGGCAGAGAACAAAGGGAAAAATAAAAGTATTATGAGCTGCAGTTGAAGTGCCTGACAGATGTTGGTTTGTTGCTTATGGGAACTGCCTTTCAGCTTCAGAGCAGAGGTTCACCCAGCTCAGTGCTCAGGCTCCTACCCCTGGTAGGGAAGGGGTGGGATGTGCACCAGTACATCCCCAGTACATCCTCCTGGAGGCCACTGGTCAATGGTTTAGGGACTTCCCACAGCTATTCCATGAACAGAGAAGTCAATAAATCACAGCAACTTTGAGGCCACATACCCTGCAAAAATCTGAGCATTTTGCAGCAGTGAATGATGTCCCTCATGGAAGCCTCGAGAGAAGAACTCAAGCCAGTGAAATAGAAATGCCAATAAAAGTCTCTCATTTCTTTTCATGGATGCAGAGGGTTTAAGCCCACTTTCCAAGTGCACACAATGGAAGTAACAGCAAGCCCTACACAATGTCCTGCCTGACTCATTCAGGAAACCGAGCACCTTCTTTTAGCTCTCTCCACAACCAACAGACAAGCACCACTTTCTGCCCACAGGAGCATCACATCATTTTTCTGTGCTCTGGGCTCTTCCAATTGACACCACGTAGAAAAAAAAAATCAATCTACACCAGGCCAGAAAAAAGACCATTAACAAGGGTCCAACTGCACATTTTCCACTGAGGGGGTCACTGGGGTCTCCTCATTTCAGGCACCACTCCTAATACCCCATATTTCATATTGCTGCTTAGTCAAGATTCACAAAAGGAAAGGAAATACCCACATTTTCTTTTCTCTACAGAAGGATAGTACTTCAAGCATTGCTGCAGTGACACATCTCACAGTTTGGGACCCACCACCCTTAATGTAAGTCCCTTCAAAGTATCGGGGGCCTCGCAGACTTTAGGGTTTCAGCAGCACTAAGAAAACCAGGGACAACAACCCTCTCTGGATTCGAGGACAGGATCCAGCCTCTCTGCACTGAAGGCTTCAGATCTTTTTCTCTCCCAAGTGGGAAGGGTGGGAAGGTTAAATGTCATCTTCTTTCCTCCTCATCTGCTTTGGCACCAGGACGATAAATTGCTCAACACGACCAGCACCAAATGGGTTGGTAAGAGTTTGAGAACAAATCAGGTCATGGGGATTCAGCCCAGTAAAGAGAAATGTCATCTACCTGCCCACTGGCAGTTTAGGTCATGCTTTTCCTTCTTATCAAGCACACAAAACCCTAATCTCTGATCCCATGAGGTGTGGAGAGTCCCAGGAAATTGCCGTGTTCTTCAGTGCCCCTTGAACAACCCACAGGGATTTATTGCCCTGAGTGTGATCAGCACATCACATCCTGTGCCTCCTCTGTCACTGGCCTTGCTCTTTGCTTTACTTTCCTTTTCCTGAATCATTTCTTCATTAACATGAGCTATTAGGAAACCTCGTTGCAGTAATGAAAATCCCATTCTCTCCACTGAGATAAGACAATTAATGGCACAGGGCAAATTAATCCCACAGTTGCTGGGGATAGTTGTTCTCTTAGATGCTGTGAACACATCACTCAGACTCAGGGCAGACTTTTTCTTATTAAGCTTATTGTGCTTTCTGAAGCTTATTCCTTCACAGTTCATCACCAAGAGAAAGGTAATTAAAACAACCTTTTTTGCCACACTTAAAAAACTAGTGGGATAAAGGAGTGGGGAGAAAAATAGCAAGTCTTGTCTTGATTGATTTCTGTGATGATGAAAAGGTTGCAAGAATAATTTGCTTGTGAATTAATAGTGAGCTGAGCATCTCCAGTCAGCTGAGAACCAGGCTGAAGAACAGAGCTTGCACACTGGCAAACCAGGAAGGGTTAAATCCCCCAATGAGCCAGGGCAGCCAGGACATCCCATGGTGCAGAGCAGACAGCTGCTGCCAAGGCTCCTTTTGCAGTCTGTGGAGACAGCAAGACACCTTGGCTCAGGCTCCAAAATAGCTGGCATGGGAATCAGGGAGCTGCTGGCCAAGAGAAAATGCCAAGGGAAGAAGTGTGCCTTCAGCCACAGCCCTTGCAGGGAATTAGGTGTTCCAGGTGCTGGCTCCCAGTGTCACTGTGACCATCTCCATGGCTGGACAGATGCCCTGAGGCAGAATCCTCACCCAAATCACAGCCCTCACGAAGTCATTTTCTGAGCTGGGCTGTTGGAGGACTCACCTTTGAGCTGTGAGGCATCTCTCTCATCCCTGGGCCAAGAACTATTCCAGTATCCTGTGTCAGTGGTGTGCTGGGCCCCAGATTCCAGCCCTCATCTCCACACCTGCTGGGCAGTGCAGCCGTGCTGACTGATGGTCCCTCTCTGGCTCAGCACGTGATCAACCTTCCAGACTGAGCTCAGTGACTAAAACCACCTTGGGAACACCCTCCCCTTGTAGCCAGATGCCTCTGGAGAAGAGAGGCCAAATACAGGAGGACCCAAAGGCTTCATGAAGGACTGCCCATGGTCCAAGGATGGGGTAAAGAGATGGACACCTGATCTCTGCTTCCACTTCCTTGGGGCAGTGACGGTCAGTTTGCCCAGAGACATTGGCAGAAGGGTCCCAGAAAGGGACACTCTGATGCCTCAGGAACCTCCTTGTGGAAATGAAGATGCCAATGGATTTTCAGGGGCTTTCTAACCAGGCAGCAAGCTAAAGAGTGGGAGATTAGGGATCTATACTTTGGACTGAGACCTGCTGAGCTAAACCTTGATCAAACAACATTTTCCATTTGTGGCTTCAGCCCAAAGTGCCTAAATTGTCTGCTTAGGAGATTCAGCTTTTCATCCCACGGCCCTTTAAGGCAGGAGGTACCACTTGAAACCTTCTGTAGAGCTCCTAAACCACACAGGCTGGATAAATAACCCTGAAGGAAAACTTCATTTCAAAATATTTTGCAGCGAAAATAAAATAGTTGAGCACAACGTGTTCTTCGAAGTACATTCCTGTAAGTACATCTTGTTGTGATCTTTTTGTATCATTTTTAGGATTGATTAGGAATGTATTTATTTTTTTTAAAAAATAAGCTCTGCAGAGTGGTTAGGAGAGCCCCTTCTGAGTTATGTCCTCTTGCTTCCCAGTCTGGGCTCCCCTTGGTGTGAATTGTCTCATCCATCCTCACAGAACTTCAAAGGAAACACTTGAAAGAACTCAGAAACCATCACCATAAACTGACTAAGAGAGTATTTTTAGAAGTCTACTCAAAAACCTTTCAGAGACAGATATAGCACTGAGCTACAGGGCTTTTTTTTTTTTTTTTCCATGAGATAGGTAGTTTCATTCACCCCAAAACTGAATGCTTACTCATTTGGTCCCTGTTCTCCCTGGAAGTCTTTCAAGTTTCCATCATTTGGTAACGTAGCAAGGATTAGAAGATTTCCTGATGTCCTCCTTGTGTCTGAAAAGGAACACACGGCTGATGTCACCATTTTTTGCTTGTAATATTTGGGCACACAACTAATGGGGATCTCTTACCTGCTTTCCATTTGGTGTTACTTCTTGTGCCCTTCCTTCCTGACACAGTGCCAATGGAACAGATGTGTATCAGGGAGGCTTTAGCCTGGAAATTAGTATCCTCTCCCCATAACCATTCCCTGCTCCTAACCCCTTGTAAACCTGTGAAAACACACCATGCAGCTCCTAACAGGGAGAGGAAAACAGAGGAAAGAAAACAAGCATTTACATGGTAACAGGTTTATGATTTTGCTGGATTGGTTAAAACAGGGAGTATATCCAGATTATTGTGAAAATTTGGTATCTCCTTAAGAGTTCTGGTTCAAAAAGTACTTCCAATCCTGAGCCTTTTTGGACAGATCTCCACAGAAAACGTGAATGGAAATCCACTGATTAAACAGTGTACATTTGCAACACTAAAAGATATCAGCCAGTCATAAAAGGGCTGTAAATAATTATTTCATACCTAGTAGCTGTAATTAATTTGTGACTCTCTCACATGTCTGATCCTTGACATCTTTTATAACTTTATTTGCAGATTTCCTCAGTCCTGGAAGTGTTCAAGGCCAGGTTGGATGGGGCTTGGAGCAACCTGGAAGGTGTCCCTGCTCATGGCAGGGGATTGGAACTAGATAAGCTTTAAGGTTCCTTCAAACCCAAACCATTTTGTGCTTTTATGATGTTCCCAGCACATATTCCCCGAATAACAAGGGTGTTTCTCTACAACATCAGGAAATCAGAGCTGCCTGAATAAACCTGTATATCCCCCCAGCCACGTTTCACATAATAAAAGGACCCCCCATGGGAAAGTCAGAGGTGTGGGGGTTTATGCTTCATAAATGAGTAAAGACTCAAATAGGGTCTTCTTCCTTGTCTCTGCATTCCCACCTCCTCTAGGTCACCTTTTGGGGCTGCTCCAAGGTGGTCTGCCAAGTAATCCCAGCAGATGAGCCAGCCTTCTCTCATGATCCTATTACTAAGTTTAAATCTGCTCATCACTGCCATATTTTAAGTAATTTTAAGGTCCCAGGTATTTAGCTGTTTAAGAACATTTACTGATGGAAATTTAGACTTCCCCAGCAGCTGAGCAGGGGGTTTGAAGATGTAAGGTTTAAATTAAGCCATTTTAAGAGTGATAAAATAGGACCATTTATTCTGCCCCAGCTCAATGTAACTTGGCTGACATCACCAGGGCAGCAGACAGAAGAACAGGGAGCTCCACATATCTCCCACAGTTGGCTGAAGACTTTGGTGCAAGGAAAGACAAATCCCCATGGACCTTGTTGAGTCTGTGCCCTCTCCACATCATGAACAAGGACATTAAAGTCTCTCAGACCTGCCTGCCCTTTAGGATGATCTTTCCTGCTTGCTTTGCCTGCCCTAAAACTTGGGAGTAGAACTGCAGTTTCACACTGGTAATTACTGGGCACTAAATAAACTACAGCTTTGCTGGACCCTGAACAGTTAAACTACCATGTCAACTTTCATTATATACTTTATTCATACTTATTTTCTAGAGAAAGCCCCCCAAATCTGAACTAAAACAGAAGGGAGAGTCAGCACGAGGAGACAGAACTAAGTACAAGCTGTCAGTTGCTGCACTGTGGGCAAGAAGCCAAGAGCAAAACATTCAATAAACATTAGGCAATATT
Organism: Neopelma chrysocephalum; assembly: GCF_003984885.1. Taxonomy (NCBI): domain Eukaryota; kingdom Metazoa; phylum Chordata; class Aves; order Passeriformes; family Pipridae; genus Neopelma; species Neopelma chrysocephalum. Next base: position 7,866,895 of record NW_020897727.1, read on the forward strand.
AACGTTTTGGTGTCTCAACAATTGTATGCCTGCCATCAAACATGGTCCAAGGGAGGATAAGTCATTTAGTCAAAACCCACTCCCAATCCATCCAGTTGACTCCAGTGAGCAGTGAGGGTTATTAACACCTACACCTTGCCATTCAGGAATATTTTTCAGGATAGTCTTCAAGCAACATTCCTGGAAGGTCACTACTGACAGAAGCACCCTGTTGTAAAGCAAAACAAACTGGTTTTCCAACAAGATCAGAAGCTGGGTTGGGCAGGAAGATGCTTCAGGTGAGACCTGCTGTGCTAAAGACTCATATTAGGAATTTCTGTTGCTCAGAAACAGAAGGAATTAAACTGCATTTAGATGCCACCAACAGAGGTTGACACTGCCATTGCTCCTCTCATTGAAGGAGCATCAGACAAAAGTATTCCTGCTCATTATGTCACATCTTTGGCCTTTTCCAACATTATTTGGAGAGTATTTGACACCCATGAAGTTAACCAGCCTCTGGAAGGAAGAGTTTGGAATAGCACAAATTCAGTTGGAACAGGCAGCATCAAGCTAAAACCTGGTCAAAAGAAAAAAATCAACCTGGAGGAACTAATTCAGAAAGGGGTGTGAATTCCAGCAATAACAATGGAGCAATATTCCTGTCCTTCCCAGCTGCAGAAGGAAAAAGCCAAACTCTCTCTGTTCCAGGTCATCTGTTTCGACACATCTAGGAAACAAGTTACCCATAAAGTTGGGCAGGACACTCAGACACTCAACCCCATCCTGAAGAATAAACAATAGGGAGAAGGAATTTCTTGCCTTCCCTTTCCTGAAATCTGAACTGCTGTTAACCAGCCCTGCTGAGCAACAAACCCACGATCCCATCACTTACAGTATCTCTGGATCCAGCAGAAGGAAGAAGGAAACCTGTGATTTTGCGATTCCTGTCTCCAGAGAGGTGCCCACTTCTGACATTCTCTCACCAGCCACAGGACACACCACAATTCATGTTCTCTACCACAGTCCTTTTAGGAGCAAAGGAAGACATTTCTCCAAGACTTCTGCCTTCCAGGAATGAAAACATGAGATCAAATTTATTTACAAGTTTCTTCGAGGGATGGCAAAAAGAAGGAGAGTTGGAAAGGAGTGAGCGTTCCTAGTAGGTGAGGTCCCTCCTGAAAGGTCCAGCATAATATGTCAGTCTTACATTGAATATTTCCTTTTAGCAATGGAATTGAAGGCTGAAATCTGAGCTCTTGGGACCCTGGTAGCTTGAGTGCCAGAATAAAACTCAGCTCTATACCTGCTCTTTATTTTTTTAGATATCTGGGGAATATGGGGGTTGAAACTAGGTGATTTTTAAGGTCCCTTCCAACCCAAATCATTCTATGCTTCTACGAAATAAGAAAATTTGAAATTGCAACCAAAATGCTGCCCATAGTCTGTAGGCAGCCTTTCCTCTTCCAGGTGGAGAAAAACGAAAAGTCTCCTGGAAAAACCTTCCATTGCCCTAAATGTGCTTGAATATTCAGTTTGGTTTTTGATTACGTCCTAGGGCTTGTCTAAGGGTTGTTCTGCTCCAGCAGAGCACTGTGAAGGACAGTGGGGATTGGTTTCATTGCAGTTTCATGCCTTGCACGTTGCACAGGAGATGTGTCCTCCATGGCTAGTCCATGTCCTCCATGGTTAGTCCATGTCCTCTGGCTGGTAGTTCTCCACCTCGTGAAACAGGATGGAATCATCAGTGTGACATCTAGTATTCTGGGAATTTCTCTACCAGGAATAATCACTTTGTAGAGGTGCTTCTTGGGGTTAAGGAGCTTTTCTTGCTCTACCATGGACCAAACAAGTCCCATGCCTCAGCAATCTTCTATCCACTACAGTCCATCCTTCATGTTATTCAACCTCCTCTGTGGGATGGCAGGAGACAGGATCAAGAGAACCACAGTGGGTGTGCAGGAAGACCCAAGTGACCTCCAGCTCTGCTGAGGTGGGTGTTTATTGCTTTCCCAAGACGATGGAGCTGAGTTCAGTCCCTTTCCTGCCAGCACTGCTGAACTGTTATTGTTTCCTGCCTGTGGAGGTGGGAATGTCATGCTTCAGCCCTGCTTTGCTTTTTACTTATTTTGTGGTTTCCATGTGCTAAAACTGACTGAGAGGAGTTATGTGTCCTCTGTAATGGTGAGAAGCAGCCGCTTTCATGTGATCTCACAGCCCATCAAGCAATGCCAGTCCTGAAGGTGTTATTGGAGGAAGCACTTTTATTGCCAGGATTCCTTGTGTCTCTGGGGTTGAGGCACCACAGCAGATTGTTAGCACTGCTCAGGGCAACAGCAAAACCCTCCTCACAGCTATTTAGGCCAAAGCTGACAGAGCTGTGTGCTAAAATGGATTTGTGCACATTTATGATCTCCATGGGATTTTATCACACCATGCAAGTCTTGGGTTTTTGCCTTGGTGCAGAAAACTCAAACCCAAACGCATCTCTTTCTGTCTGCTCCATCTTTCTGGAGCCAACACTGGCACAAACAACTGTCTTCCAGTACTTTCCTTACCCGACCAGCAATTTATACCCTTCTTTCTTCCTTTTTTCAAACCAACTGGTTTTAGTTTCCATTACAGTGAGGGCTGATTAACCTGGCACTTTGCTCTTCACTTCATTAGGACATGAGGCCAGCAGTGACACACAGCAGCAGCAAGAGTCACCAAGGAAGGTCCATGCACAAACCAACTGCCCAAGATAAATTCTAAACCCTCTAAAACCTCAGTTATTCCTCTGTAACACACAGGAATAGTTCAATAAATCTGAGAAATACTGTGTAAGGAAGAGCTGGAAGACAAAGGCCCTGACCAGTGTAAGAACTTGAGCAAGTGGGACATTATAATGACATTAGTAGTTATTATTATTACATCAGTAATTGTACTTGGAGAGATGATTTTCCACTTCTTTTGTATTAAATACAAAAGGTTGACTTCAGTTTACCTGCTTTCAGTTTCAAACATCCCTAAAATTACAAGCCTTTCAATGACACAATGTATATCCTATTTACAGATAATTTGCCCAGAGAATGATCCACATCTGTACCTTTACATAAGCAATGACACAGTTTCTGTCCAACCCAAATATCAGTTCAGCTCTCACCAGCCCACCTTTCCTCCTGGTTAATCCCCTACAAGTCTGATGGTGCTACAGAAATGATGAATTGGCCCAAATAATTTCACTCTTTCTTAACCACGTTTAGCAAAACAATTGTCATGAAGATTTCAGATATCCTAAAACTGAAAAACCTCACTGAACTACTGGGTTGAGAAAGGATCAGGTTAAAAAAAAAGATGAGTCTGGCAATATGATTTCATTAAGATGCCAGTTAAACTTGCAGTGGGGACACCAAAAATAGGAGAAAAAAACCCCAAAGGCTCCACAGCGTGGCCACTGTTGCCCTGATAGGATGTGAAATCATCCGATGGAACAGAAAAATTTGAGAGACTGAAGTCCTTTCTTGTGAACTTACAGTCTAATTAGAGAAGCTGCAGACACAAGACAGCTTTTCTTGACAGAAAAACCCAGGAACTAGTGAACTCCCAGCAGAAATTACTACACTTTCAAAGTCATCATGTAATTTAAAACATCTGTTCCAAGTAGGGCAAAATCTTCCATAAGATATAAATCAGGAACTTCTTTTTATTCCTTGCTTTTTTAGAACTTTCCAATTAAGGGAATTTCCTATTTTTCTTAATTATTTTAGGATGCATACTCATCAATAATTATTAAAAAAAATAATAAGGGAAGAATTGTACATACCCAAATTCTGGCTTCTTTAATTCCTTTAGTCTTCCTGGGATGACCTTGAAGAGTAGTGTCCATGTCCTTCAGCATCTTCTCCTAGAAATAAAACAAAATAAATGAATAAATGATCTGTCTTTCAGGTTGGGTTGTTTTTTGTTTTTTTTCTTAAACAAAATCAGAAATAACTCCACTTTGCCCTCTACTTTTGCCCAAGTGCTTCAGAAACATAAGGCTTCCTACAAACCCAGATGAGGTGCTAAGGGCAGGAATAAACAGAAGGGTGTTTATTGCACTGTAAACATAAATCAAAAAAAGCTCAGGGGTTGCCAAAGTGTCATTAGTGATGGGCAGATCTCAGGAAAGCAATGTATAAAAACTCAGCATGACACAATGGGCCTGAAGTCGTAACCAGTGTGGTGTTCCCTTGTCTATCCCTGAGCAGGGGCAGGAGAAATTTGAAGGACACCCAGGAAGCCCTTCCAGGACCCTCCAAAAGGTCTCAGAGCAATGGACACATCTCCCATCACTCCCAAACTGGGCCTTCTGCCAGCACATAGCTAAGTCTAACCAGTTAAACCACAAGGAATTTCTCCTGGTCCGGTTGGGAGAACTTAAATATTCCCTTTTTTTTTTTTCTTTATGTCTAGAATTGCTCAAGAAAAACTTTGCAATGACAGAATGTCTGTGGGAAAAAAAAAAGTTGTGCCTGTCCCTGCCAGGACTGAGGGAGACCTGAGTAGCTGCCAGGGTTGGGAGGGTTTCTGCATCTTCTCACTGTCCCATGTCTCTGGACATCCCCGTTTGGGTCCATCACCTTTCAGAGCCAGCAGGTTTAAGGCTGTATAAGTGGAATTCATTCAGGAGCCAGAAATCAGTGATACAAAAATCTCAGCTCACTTTTAATCAAAGTTTTATATGAAAGTCTAATTTCTGCAATGAAATAAGTTAATTCTTAGGGAAGAGCAGCAGGGCATCACTATGGTCCCATTTGGAAGCCAGACTAGAGACACTGGTTGTTTGCTGAGGCACATCCTCTTCCCATCCTCTGCATTTTCCCTGAAATAGCTCAACCAAGCAGTAATTCATGGTTATTGACTAAGCTATAGAAAATCTCATGGGAATCGAGGAGATAAATGGCCTTTGGTTTTCCATAAATAGAAGTGATGGAAACAGAGCCTTTATGTTGCCTCAGACACTGCCAGAAGGGTTTGCAGCTTCTCTGCAAATCTGTAGGATTATATTGCTCTGTGCCTAAAAACATATTTACACTGGGAACAACAGCCCGGGTGGAAACAGCATCTTTTTATACCGACAAACCACTGGAAAATTAAGCCACAGTCCTTGATAGACTTTTGGACCACACTGAAAAATAGAATTCAGGAGAACATAAAGACACTTGGATTGACATCAGTAATGGTGAAAATCTCTAGCTTTTTTAACAAGTGCCTTTCAAAGGCAGCTTCTAATTGTGTCCACCTTCCTGCAGCCCATCGCTCCGGTCTCCTCCCTTTGCTCCCTCTGGAAACCTGGTGCTGAAAGGACAGAGATTGGATATGACCCACCTCTTCCCTGGCCATTTTTATCTTTCTGGGCAATACTTAGACTCTTCCAGGCAGCTGAAGCAAAGTTAAGTCTATTAAATACAGTTGACCAATAGTTGCTTAAAGATGGATTGCTGTTGCAATTGTCCTTACTACTACAGCCTTATCCTTCCTTTTAAACCCACTGTTTATAGATTATAACCCACTGATTATAGGGATTATAGACATAAAGGGTGATTTTTCTGGAATTTCAACACAATTCCTGCGTGCAAAGCTTTGGGGTGTGATTAGTGTTAGCAACACATCACAGCAGCAACACTCACTTGGGATTTGGTGCTCACAGTGTTTCACAGGTGAGCAAATGCTGCATCAGACTGAAAACTGAGTCCAGGTGAAGCCTGCCACATCTTTGGGTGGTGACATGGTGGGACAACCCCGTGCAGGCAGCAGAAGGCCTCTGCTCATCTCCCCTGATCCTTTCCCAGCAGTTGCAGCAATGCAATGGATACAAGAGGTACCAATTCGAGTTTTTCCAGTCCAGAAGCAAAACCAGGGAGTTCTAGGAGTAAAAAGAGCTGCAGTGTGTGGATCCTCAGCACTGATTCATGCACTCAGCCTGGATGTACATCAAATCCTCCACTGGAAAAGCTGGATTAGTCATTGTTTCCAGAAAAATAGATCTTGCAGCAGACACCACAACGTACTTCTTCCCCTCTGCAGTTACTCATGCAATTATTACTTACAGTCTTCATTGGCTGATTCGGAAAACTCAAACATGAGATTAATTATATCTGTCATTATTTCCTCTGATCCTGGACAAAACTTGCAGAGACAAAGCAAAGGCAGCAGAAGTTCATCTGACATGGCTGAGGGTCTGTTGCTCCTTTATGCAGTTGCACATGATTCCCTAAGGAAAGAAGGTCAACTTTTCTCCATGAGAGAAAAACAGCTTGGCTTAAGGGCAGGAAACACTCTGGCTTTTCTTCTTCTGTCCCACCTCTCTCCCCGAGAACATTTCCCCTCTTCCAAGGGCAGGGCTGACAGTTTTGCATCCAGGTTTCAGCTGTAATCCCCCTTTGAACAAGCTGCCCTTCACCAGGGCTGTTCTTCCTGACACTGGGAGCGTTTGTTTGTCATGGCTGAGGGAGAGAAGTGAACTGAATTACACATAGATCCATTTCTAAGAAAGGCTTTCAAAGCTCTCCAGGATGCTTTCCTCTAAGTATTCCTATGTATCATCTGAGCAGCTGCCAGACCACCAGCCATGAGGAACTATCAAGTGCAACAACTCTGGGTTATTTTATGTATCCCTCCAGTTGGAAATAATCATGTCTTGCTAGAGTTCTGTGAAAAAGCAGGGCTTGAATCATTAGTGACGTTTTAAGAAAGAAATAAGACTGTCATCACATAATAATAGGCAAAATTATCTTTACATCTGTCATTTCCTGGAACAGCACTGAAAGGAAACAAATTTAAATTTATCTTAGCTGAGCTAGATATCAACACAACCTTTGCTTCCATTGCTGCTGGGCTTCTGTATTGTTTTTTCTCTAAGTAGAGCTAACAGAAAAGAGGGGAAATGTAAAGATTTTCACAAATTCTAAAGTTTAAGATCATGTGAGCTCTTGGACCTTGATAAGCATGCACAGAACTACTATTAGCATGCCAAAAGCCTGACCAAACCCCCTCTCTGCAGGGAAGTGGACACTGCAAAGACCATTATTTTATAAATACCTGTTTCCATAACTCTGGATTTGCTTCCACTTCCACACATTTTGCACACGAATTTCCTCTGCACACCTCAGAGGCTGCAGCCACACCAGCTCTCTCTCGAGCATCACTTTTGTGATGAGACTCAGTGAAATCTGTAGGAAAAGAGGTGAGTCTGTTATGAACATCTGATCCCTGCCCAGTGCAGGCTGCTGCCAACTCAACACTGCATTTGCATTTTCAACTCACTCAGGTGCCTTGGAAAGACTTCTTGGATGACGGACAAACCACAGGAGTCTCAATAATTTGTGCATTTGGTTGGTTCTAGGCAGTAGGGGAGGTGACCACTATTTATTGCAAAGATATAATGCCAAGAAAACATCTGAGAGTGATGGACAGGTGCATAGCAGAGCACTGAGGAACTTCAGATTCTTCTGTCCCTAAACCATCTTCTTCTTTAAAATGCAAAAATATCAAAATCCACCATTTCTCTAAATGTGAACTTATGTTGAGCTAACAGTTCCTCCTTGCTGCCTTTGTTCTTGGTGATCTAATCCAGAGTAAGTCAATGATATCAAACTGCCAAAATGTAGCCCCCTTCTTCACCCTGAAGAATTTACAGCTTTAACTAGATTAGGAAAAAAAAATACAAGAAAATTAACAAAACAAATACAATATACAGCACTTCCTGGAGAGAACATGACTGGGAAGATTTGCAGAGATGGTATTAAGAGAAGATTTGAAGGAATGAAGAATATAGAAGGTATAATAGTTGTCTGGGAAATGAACCGAAAATATTTCTTCCCCCTGTGGAAAAGGTTGGATCTCTGTTGAAAAACACAGAAAGGAAAGCAAAGAAACTTTTGTTTTCAAGCTGTGTGAAAAACACTTCCACAGGTTCTGACAACCTTTTGAGGAAAAAGTTTTAGCAAATCCAGTGTTCAGCCTTATGAAGACAGATGAGAAGGCAAAGAAGAGCAGAGGTGCTGGGGTCCAGAAAAGTCACTGCTGGGAGCAAGAGCAAGGAACCACAAAGGATGACACCAGGAGGAGTGAGGTCAGTGATATTTGTGACCCATAATCTGTTTTTCCCCAATTTTTCTTATTTTTTGAATTTGGAAATCATCTTAACTCCTCTCTTTTGGCATTTTAACATGTGAATGGTCCCCACAGCAGCTTTTCCAGCCACTCCACAGCCTACAGAGCAAATAAACCCTTTGATACAACAGGTTAAACTCACACACACAAAGATGCAACGTGCCCCAGGAAAACAAACAGCAGAGAGGGAATGATCAAGTGCTTGGTTCTTTAGACAAAAAGGTCTAAAATCCAGCTTCAGGGGTACCTGGCTGGGCTTGTCTTTGCTGCTGAAGGCCCCATTGCCAAAGCAACGTGAGGACCACAAGAGACAGCAACTGGTCCTAATCGCAGTGATTCTCATTAGTTTGATGAAAAGCAGTGAGAAGATGGACAGGCAGCATTTGGGCTGCTATAAGGAACACTTTGGAAAGGCCAGGTTTAAAGAAATAAAAAAGAGAAGACAGGCTGCTTCTGGGAGTGGAGGGAGGGTGGGAGATAAATCAGTGCTGCCCAAAGAAAATCCATAAGCTGCTTTTCAGGTCGTAAAAGGAAATATGCTGCACATGAGGAATTTGTTCTTAGCTCTGCTTCATGAACGGGCAGGCAACAGCCTTAAATAAGTCACTGTCATTTTTATAGAAATTAAATATTTTCACAAGATGTTCTGTCCTTGAACAGAGTCTATTCCCTGCCTCTTTGGGCACTTGATCCCCAGAGTCAAACGTGTGGGACTGCAAACCCAGCAGAGAAGCGGCCGCCGCCTCCCTGCAGCCCCACGGCTGCCAACAGGAGCTGCTCAAACAGGCTTTCTGCTTGTCAAACACAGCGTAAATCTCTGCTCCTGAAACAGCTCCCTGAAAAACAGCCATTCCCTCCCCTTCCCGACAGCTCCTCAGCAAACCAGACTGCAAGTGGCTCCGTGGGGAGCAGGGAGCATCCTCACCGTGGACCAGGGATGTTGGCTTCGGGTGCATTGGGCATTTGATACATCTGCCAACCCATTTACAGTGTCCTGCTGCCTCCCAGCACGCTCTCAGTTTGGAAAAACAAGAACAGCTCCCAGGACAAACCAGGTGTTTTTCCATGCCTGTAATACTTTCTGCCTCACTGACACTGTCAGTTAAAATTCTGATGGAATCTAGTGTCCCTCCAGCCACATCTTCTGAAGGGCTGGTGGACCCACCAGGGGATTAATTATCCCAGCAGGTCTCAGCAATGTGCCTGTTTCTGCTCTACCATGGAGGACAGGGGATGGATTATTCTGCCACCAGGCTGTAACACATCCCTGTGGGATAACCTTAAAAAGAAAGATGATTATGGCACCATCCCTTCCTCCCTCTGCTTCAGCCACTCATTTCCTTGTGCTGTGGGTACAGCCACCACCCTTGCAACACCCCACAGAAATCCTTATTCCCCTTTCGGGATTAATAGTCTAAATTTCCATACTCCAGGGCAAGCTGGCAAAAAAAAGCCACATCCTGTGTGAATCAGGTGCAGTGGTGATTGTAAAAAGTGCCCTTGTGGTTCCCTCGGGCTGTGATGTGATGTGGCATCCTGGGCAGATGATGATATCCTGTGATGTGACATCCTGGGCAGATTCCTCCTGCTTCTGCCTGCCCCACGTCTATGAATATGCCTAGCAGCCTTAGTCAGACCTTGTGAGCTCTTGAGGATTTGGGAAGTTAATATAAAATACAGAATCACAGAACAGAATCACAGAATATTCCGAGTTGGAAGGGACCCCACAAGGATCATCAAGTCCAACTCTTCAGTGAATGGCCCATACACGGACTGAACCCACAGCCTTGGCATTATTAGCAGCAGGCTGTATATTCAGAAATAAATATAAACAAAGTGTTTTGCCAACTGTTTCTGGCTTTGACAGGTGTAAGACTTTGGGGTGGTGCAGAGTGATGCAAAGATGGTGATGAGACCCATCAGAGGCAAAGCACCAGCCAGGACATTTGGGCAAACCTGTACTTGTCTCCAAGCCACAGTGTTTATTCAAAGCCCTGTGTAAAGGTATTTTTCTTTCCAACAGCTCATGATATGTGTCAGGTTATTGTTGGCTACTCTGTATTTGTAGATATTTTCACATCTGTAAGTCTGTAAAAGGTGACATTGTTCTCTCCTCTCTCTGTTTCTGTGGGTGAGATTGTTTTGGAAAGGACACATTGTAGGTGTAGGATGGGCTTCACCCTGCCCTTTAATCATATCAAAATGCAGGTGGTCAAAACAATATATATATATATATACATACAAAAAAGAAAGGCCCAGTTTCAGTTTTGGAATTTCTAGGAACACCAGGCCTTGTTTATTGCCCTCCATCTGTACAGTCAAAACTCTTTGGGCCATTTTCACCAGATTCTATGGGATGACCAAGAGCAGTTCAAAAATGACAAGAGCAAATGCACTCTGACTGAAATATGACTTAATTTCAACCAGCAGGAGTTTCAGGAAAAGAAAAAAAAAAAGAAGAAGAAGTTGTTGACATGAAGCATGTGGAGTCACTCATCCAGCATTGTGTAAGGGCTATAAATCTGCCAGGAAATGAGGCATGAAATGCATCATAAAAAGTATATCATCAAAACTATAAGATCAGCTTAAAATTTATGGTAGGTAATTTGGGGAGAGCATTGCATCCCTGAACTTTAAATCAAATGCTCTTCAGCTCTATATTTCTGCAAGCTTTTGTATAAAACTCCTTTCTCTTATTTCCCTCTACTTGAAAAATCTCTAACCATTAAAAAACCCACACTATTTCCTATAAATTCAGCAGTGAAAACTAGTAACCTGAAAGTCAGTACAAACCTGCCACAGCAAGTGAGTTACAGTAGAAGCACCACTGGTTTTAACTTTGGGGAAAAATATAGTTCAATAATGTAACAGAGAATTTGTCCTCTCCTGCAAAGACTTTGTTGACTCAACTAATGCATCTCTCTGTTCTACTTATTGCTTTAAGATGCCCTTCTGACCTCCATACCCCACTGTAATTATCTTATTGGTGTTGGTTTCTCTCTATTCCTCTCCCAAAAGTCTATTATTGTCTCTCTGTGAACAGATGAAAATCAGATGAGGAGGATAAGAGGGAGAGACGAAGATTTGGACTAACTACCTGATTTTTGCTGTGCCTGGTGAGTAGGGGTAAGCATGATCAAAATTAAATCATTAAATTACTCTCTAAAGCCTAATAGAAATCTTTCTTTCGGTTTTATTGTGCCAAGGGAGTGGAAGTCGTGATCCCTCCAAATTTCATGGGGCCAGGGATTTATCTCATCTAAATTTCTCTGCCCACAAACCAGCCAACAAATTGCCCAGCACAAATATACAGAGCTCTATTTGTCTCTAATGATTCATCAAGAAAAGGCTACAGCAAGCAGAGATCCTCCTACCCACAGAATAAACACAATATAAGAGCAATTTCTGAAACAAACCAAGGCTCATCTTTTCCTGGTATCTCCTGCGGCTGGACTTGATATTGTCTGGTAATTCTTGAACAAGTGAACCACAGTCCTTACACCTGGTGCATGGAGTGATTCATGCCGAATGTGTGTGTGTGTGTATTTATTTATTTACATTTCTATTATGAAACTGTTTCATCTCAGTGCTGGCTGTAACAATCTGGGATGCTCTTTGCCTTCTCCCTGCAGTTTGGAGCCCTGGGAGCCAGCGTTGTGCAATCCTCCACGCACAGTTACAGCCCTGCCAGTTATAGTGGAAAAGTTTTAGCAAGAATAAGTTCCCTGGCTGGACACCAAACACACTCTTAAAAACTAATCTCAGGCTCTCGCTAAGGCTCAGGTTTGGTGGCTGCTGTGGCCTGGATTTCAGTGCACCAAGCAGGCTGGTGACACCTTCACCCCTCCTTCCTGGGACTGTTTCTTTGCAGGGGAACTCTGTGTTTGCCTCTGTTCCCCAGCAGACTCAGAATGAAGTCTGGTTTTGGTTGAATTTGAGTATTTCCTTACTCTGACAGCTGATTTGTAGCTTGCAGCCTGCTGTTATCCCAGCAACAAGTTTATGGTCCCACTGCCATTATCTTCAAAAAAACACTCAGAAACACGCTCTGTCACAGAAACCCTTTCTGTCATCTAATCACCCTGCCAAAGTCAGGTTTGCAAGCCAGAGAACAACACAGAAGGCTCCACCAGACAACTTAAAGACCATGAGTAAGCTCATTCTGTGGCCGAAAATAAACACCAATGTTTGAGTTAGGCAACTCAAAAGCTGCTAAAGCCTGACCTGTTACGAGCATGTGACATATGAAATAAATTTTGCTGAGTATCTCCAGATTAGACCAGACACTGCTGCCACTGGGAGCCCAGCTGACATTTAGGATTAATGAGAGACACAATAAGTAGAGCAGAAATTTGGATTTACAGATGGGCAGCAAGTCCCTCACAATCCCTGAGTGAGCAGGTAGTGAGCGTGTAGTAGTGTGACCCTAAGACTCACAGGCTGGTGCCCGAGGTCTCTCCTGAACAAAGGAATCATATGTTACCTTCATCCCTTGCCCAGCTGCACTGATGGACTTCTCAGTGTGGAATCAGAGGAAAAGACTTCCCAGCCTTCACCCACCTCTGGTTACACACGGGAGAAAGCAAAGCAGTTTGCCAGGCACTCTTCTTCCCACTGTGGTGAAAAAACCTGGGTAGAGAAGGGACAAATGGGCCTGTGATCCCTTGATTGGTACAAAAGATTGACCCTCAGCCAGGCCCATGAAAGGAGCTGCCATGATCACCCAGAGTGACAACAACTGAGGGTGGAACATGGAAGAAAAGCACGGGAGCACCGGCAGAAGGCAGAGCCAAAGGCAAAAAAACCAACCACCAAATAGCCAAGTGTAAGGTCCATATATCTTCTTGTAGAGACTCGTTACATTCTCCCTGCTGTCTGCACATCACACCCCATCACTCACTCTCCAAGATGGATTTCTCCCGGTTGGTGACACAGTGCTTTGACATTTGGACCATCAGGGCAACAAATATTGATCTCCCTGGAGCAACTCCTGATCCCAGCACACGATGTCCTGTGCCGCAGTCCAAGGCTTGTGCTGTCTCTTCTGCTCCACTTTATCACTGATGTCTTGGCTGCATCCTCTGCTTTTTTTTTTTTCCCTTTCTGTACTTTTGCCTATTTTTTTTCATTAAACCTTTCTCTAGAAATCTGTTGGAATGAATAACTGCCCTGCCGTGGCGTCAGCTGGAATAGAGTTGAACATGGAGAGAGATTTATGTGAGCTGAATGCTCAGACAGTTCAGGATGGAAACTATTAACCATCAGAGTCTGAGGGCTGATTTTAAACAAGCCTCTTTGTCTAATCTATATGAACCTTCTCACTGCAGCACCTTTGTGTGCAAACCTTGTGATGTGTTCACCAACAGATGCAGCACCAGGAGACACAGAGACCAGCAGCTGGAGAGGAGTTTGGGCTTGAGCTCTTTGCTCTGCTGGCACCACTGTCCATTCCCTCCCAGTGCCTCAGTTTCACTACAAGGTCCCTGAACGTGCCTGAGGCTTGATTTCCCTGGATTTAGGTCTTCCCACCACTTCTACAAATGTTCTACAAAGGCATCTCAGCACTTTACATCCCAGTTTTGAAACAGTTGAAGATCCAAAATACTTTACAGGTGTTCCAATGAGAGCAAAATCCTTTCAGTCCAGCCCATCCTCACCCTTCACCGTCCTATAACCCCAGTGGCTGCAGCACAGGGAATGTCCCCAGGCCCTTCCTCTGCAATGGACACAAGGGAGTAAACCCAACAGAGAAAAAGAGGAGCAAGAAGCTCACATTGGCACCACTTCTCATGACCTCTCCAGATGCTTTGGGACCTCTGCCCCTACAGTGGTTCTGGGAACAGATTAGTTGCCATTTGCTGTTTTGATTTTTGGTCTTTCTTTCCTTTCCAAAGGCTCTCTCTTTGCTTTAAAAGAAAAGGATGAAAGAAGGGAAAATAACAGTTCCCCAAGAAAGAGGCACTATCTAGTAAGAACATAAAAGTTATTAGATTTTAAAAATGCGTTACGTTTTAAACCATTCATTTGGGGTTTGGTGCTGTTCTTGTTAAAGGTGGAAACATCAGGCTCAGAAAATTCAGAATAGAGGCAGCAGGATTAATGATCTCAGCTTTCTTCTCCCAAAGGGGTCTTGCAAAGCTTCATCACCTTTTCCCCTTTGTTTCTCAACCCAAAGCACCTGAGGTCACATTTGCAGGGGAAGAGCCCTGCACAGATCACAGAGGAGAAAAGTTTAAGTAAGGAATGAATGAGGCTGCAGTGATGTGTCCCAAGGATTGGATGGGCTGTCACTCATGTGCTTCACTGCCCCACCACATGTGGATCCTACTGCATGATTCAGAGCAGGGAGCATCCCTATTTCGGGTCAGGAATGCTTTGAGGAAGCTCATTGCAGGGCTTTGAGGGAAAGTCTCAGGTTTGTGATTCCCTTTGCATGAAATCAAAGGCATCGAGACTGACTCTGGCTCAAACTTGGCTGTTTGCCTGTGGAAAACATAACAGTATGTAATGTTCCTCATGCCAGTGGACAGCCCAATAACTATTTTAATTACTGTTTATGGTAACTGGATTGCAATAGAGAATTCAATTGCACATTTTTGGGTTCTTAACTCACAGTGGATACATTCCTCCTCCATATCCTGGGTAGGCTGCTGTGTCCAGGACTATACTGGTTTAGGGACACTTCAGTTATGTCCAAGGGTAGTCATGGCACGTCTGCCCAGCTCCAAGCAAATTCTACCCAAGATTCTCCCAAACAATTCTGGTTAGTTTGAAGGGCTGATGGGACCAGAACTTGTAACTCCAAGCTTTTTCAATGAGCCCACAAAAAGCCACCACAACATTCTAACAACCAGCTGAAAAATTATTTTAGAAGGATCACAGAAAGCATGACAGCTTTACAAAACTAAGGCATTTATATGAAACTCTGGTGGGGTCGGTGAAAAGGAGCTGTGAGGGAGAACTCCTGCAATGGGCTGTCAAACCTGCACGGACATAGCTATGACTGACATGCAGCAAACAGAGGACTCAACATTAACCAGCCCTCTTTTCCTACCACTGGACTCACACTTTTTGGTTTTAATGCTGTCACCCCCTCATTTTAATTAATCAGAGCCAGCCAGATGTCCACCTGTTCCCCTCAAACTGCAGTGGAAATCCATTAATAACCAGAACACAGGACACATGTGAGCTTTCCAGAAATGAAATGAATGCCTAGGAAATACCTTGATATGGTTGTCCCAGGGAACACTGACTTTCATTTCTGATCCTTTCTTTAACATCTGGTCCGAGTTGCTGGGGAATGATGCTCCATTCAGCCTTGGACTCCTTCCAGCCTGTGGATTCAGTAACAGAGTCAGAACACCTGTACCTAAAAGCAAAGCCATCCAAGTCTGACTGGATATGCTGCCTGAGAGATATTATTCCTTTCAGATGAGAGATTACTATTCATCCCTGGCTATACTGAAAGACAATACTGTATTTCTTGCAAGAACTGGGATATTAATTTCTGGCACCGCTCAGAGTCAAGACATTTTTGCTCTCCTAAAACTCCCCTTCCCTGAGTTTACAGTTGGTGGCAGTAATCTTTATTCCCCCACCAAAAAACACAAACTGAACTTCTGTTCAGCATCAACTGAACTTGCCTTGCCAGCATCGTCTGGCTGCACAGCCCCAGCCCGGAGTTACAATGGAGAAGGAATGTGCTGCAATGCCCTGCCTTGCCAAGCCTAAGGTAGGATTCTTCTGGCCTCTACAGGCCTTTAAGAACAGACATACTTTGCTGCCTACCCCACCTTCCTGGTGAAGGCAGCTCTGCAGCAGGCAGGAGGCCACAAGCCCCCTCGGATGTGCTGCCAGGAAGGGGACAGATGCTGTCCCTCAGCTGTTGGGGTGGTCACACTGACCTCCAGAGAAGGCAGGGTGACACTGATGGATCAGTCTGTGATTTGGCACAGCTAAAATAATAAGAATATTTTTGCAGTCACCATTCTGGGAGTCACCCTGGGCTGTCTGCTCATTGTAGCCCCAATGGTGGCTGTTGCTGTGGTGTAAAGATTAAAGAGACACAGCAGTGACAGCTCAGGTCTTGGAGCATCTGTGATGGAGGAGCTTTAGACAGGTGGGACCATGGGCTGATCAGGCCCAAGCAGTGTATTTTACTGATGTAATATTATCATAACATAAATAATGAAGAAAATATAAAACAGCTTCATTTGTCACAGCCAAAACCAACGCTCTCCATCTCAACCTGTCTCCAAATAAATCCCCTCCATGCCATCTCTAAGACTTGCTCTCTCCACCTCAGGGTTTTTCTAATGAGCAAGAGGGCAGACTCAAATAAACACAGCTCATTCCAAGCTCATGGAGCACAGCTTTCCAGCCCAGGGGCTGGACCACCCAGGCCAAGAAGGCAAAAATCATCTCAGGTGGATCTGAACACCCCCAGGCACCGAGCAAACAGCTCTGCAAGAGGAGACAGAGTGATTTATCACAGGCAGGGGCCAGAAACAAATGTAGTGACCTGTAAAGCCAAACACTTCTGTGGCTCTGACAGAAAAAGCAGGATATTCCCATTCCAGGATCAGACACAATGGCTGTGTCTGGCCGGACATGCCTTTAAGTGATTGAACTCAAGCTCTGTCTGGGCAAGGCGTCAAACTCCACAAATCTCCATCCAAGCCTCACACCTGATGGCACTTTGAGCCAGTCCAGACAATAATCTGGAGTGATGTTCCACTTCTTCAACCCCTTCCATCTGCACTGCCAGCTGCCAGCCTGCCTGCTCCAGCTCAGGGAGAGCAGGGGAGATAAAAGCAAGCAGATCATTTCAAAAGGAAAAGGAATCCTGTGAAAAAAGTCAGATTTCTGGAGCTGTGCAGATCTCAGACTGAGGAGGTGTGAAACCATGTGGCTGATAAGATCATCCAAGCTCTGGCTGCAAGAAATGCAGCATCACAGGGCAGTGTGGGCTCCAAGAGGGCTCTGGTAGGACCAGAGCTGTTTCAGCTCCCTGCTGAAGCAGGGCTAACTTCTGAATTCATGGAATCACCAAAGAGTTTGGGTTGGAAGGGACCTAAAAGTTTATCTAGTTCCAACCCCCTGCCATGGGCAGGGCCACCTTCCACTAGAAGGAATTACATCAGGTTATTCATGGCCTCATCCAGCCAAGCTTTGAAATCTCCAAAAAAGGGGATTTCACAGCCTCTCTAAGATTTTGTTCCAGCATTTGAGCTGAGTTGTTGAGTGGCTCCTCTCAGTGCTGACTCCTGCACTGTCACAGCATCATCACTTCCTGCTGATTCTTATTCCCACTAGACAATACATCACATAGAAGTATCAGCTGGGCACTAATCTTAGGGGGACAGAGCTAACTAAAATTTTAAATGAGTCCTTTACTGATGGACTCAAACTATTCAGAACCAAGAATATGCTGTTTTTGTCATGGTGACTCCCTACTGAAGTGTCAGGGTTGCTGTCATCTCAAAATAAATATAAAGCCTGTAAATCATCTGAACTGTCACTGCATTAGACACAGACATGGGAATTCAAGATGAAAGGAAGAAAACAATTTCCTTGTTGTCCCAGTGACCTCAGAAATATAAAAGTAAAACTGAAGTCACAATTCAGAGAAAGAAATATTAAATAAAATGAGCACCTAAGTTGTCCCTGAGCAACCTGCTCTTGAGCAGAGATTCCCTCCAGCCTCCAACATCCTGTGTGATTTTACTGGAACTTTAAATATTTTTTCACGTTGTTTTGAATTGAACTGTATTGAAACATGCATTTATGTGCATTCCTGAAAAGCAGCATCAGTGGGTAACTTGTTGATGGAGTTAAATTGAGAAAATATTCAGTCATATTTTCTGTAACTCCAAGCCTGCTCTGGAAGTTAATTTAGTTGTTTAAGCATTTTTCTGCATGAGCTCCTTAATTCCTCTGTTTACCAGAGGGGCTGAATGGATTTGGTAGGAGCAATGATTTTTTTGTTATGCCTGTATTTGTGTTTTCTCCCTATCAAAACCACACACCTTCTTCATTTAATTTATTTCGCCAATTGCTGAAACTGTGTAACTCCTCTGGATTCTTTCTAAAGCCTTCAGACAGATGACATTCAACAGGAAAACAAAAAAGCCAAAGAAAAGTAAAAACATCCTTCTCCCAGAGGAAGAAGAGCCTGCAATCTTATATGTGTAGCCTCCAATTTTTGGCAACAACAAATTTGCATATTCTAATATGCATCATTTTGATAGTAACTTTGAATGAGCATCCTTGGTTCCCAGAGAAAAACACTGCCTGCTGTATCCATAGCAAAAGAAGGCCTTTTAAATGTATGAAATCTTAAGATTTCATAGACATTGAGTGCTGGGAAGGGATGGAGGCTGAGGGAAGGGTGGGATGGACATGGATTTAAAAAGAGAGAGGGAACCAGGGGGTGGGAAGCTGGGTGGTTTGAGCGTAAATGCACACACTGCACCTGCAGTGTATTTGTACTGAAGGACATGAGCTGCCCCATCTTCTGCTCCAAATGTCCCATCTGTCCCACATTTCAGTAAATTTAGACAAAAAAATTCCATATTTTCAAAGCACAGCTCATGTTGAGAACAGTTTGGTCAGAGAAGGGACAGAAAGGAGATAACTCTCAACCTGAAGGACTTCTCAGTCTTCTGAAAACTGTTAGAAGGACCATGAGGTAACAGCCTGTCCCTGAAGTTAATCAAGTCCTATAACTGTGACAAAGAACTGGGAATAACGCTGGCAATAGAACACACAGTCTCCTCCTGGGGGCAAAAGCCAGAACACACTGATTTATGGCAAGAGAAGGAGAGATTTATTTTTATTATCCAAGCCAATCTGAATCATTGTAGAGGCAAAACTCAAAATAAAGACCAGGCCCCATGTCCTTTCTGTTTAATTGCAGCCACTCTTGTTTGAACAAGGATGCCTGATGTTATGTCTATGCTGAGAAGAAAAAAATGTTTCTATTTCAGTTTGGTCAATCCCAGTGAGCTAACCTGGGTTAAAATAGAGGTGAAAAGACTACAGCAACAGAAGAAGGATGGACTGGGTCAGATCAAAGGTCCCTATATGCTAAGGGAGGAACACACAAGCTTAGGAAGCTGTGACTAATTCCCACATTATATTCAGCCCTTGGAAACCCACAGCTTTTTGGGATCTTTGAAGTCAGAGGTCCCAAAAAATGGACATGTTTATGAGCCTCTCATGGGCCTAAACTTCATATGACAGCTCAGCCTTCACAACATCCCACAGAAATGAGCTCCTCAGCTGGATGGTGGACTGTGGGACAAATTACTGCTTCTGAGTGGATTTAAACTTGCCACGTGGGCACCTCAACTCCTTCAGTTCTGATTAACAGCCCAGAGGTGATTTAGGTTTTAGGTTGGGGTTGAACTTAAATTGCTGAATTGAGTGAGAGCCTATTCTGCTTTGCCTTCTTTCTCTTCACTCTTATTTTCATCAGCATTAATTAATAAGAATTGGTTAACAGACTTTAAAAACATATTGTTCCATTTGTCTGTGTGTGTAAACAACCCCTTAAGTCAAAACAGAATCAAGATGTAGATATAAACCAAGCCAAGGATCCAAGCACACTCCTGGCTTAGGGCAAGTCCATGTTCCAATCTAAAGTTTGTGTTTGAAATCAAGAAAAAAATATTTTAGATTGGTGAGAAGAGTTTATTAGTCTACAGAAGATTGCTTCACCCAATTTTGTTTGAGTCGAGCCTACCTGATTGCAACAAGGATGAATGTTTTTCCCAAGGCTCCAATCCCAGTACTATACATCCCTTCATTTTTCTTTCTTACTTTTTCTTAAAGAATTTTGGCAAATGATTTCCTTCCCTGGCTTCTTACCCCCTATTCTGTATAGGAGGGTTAAGGACATTCCTGGCTGAACAAAGGGGTCACCATCCAGGCTACTGATTAGGAAATAACACAGTTTGTCCACATCTGTCCCTGACAAACTTTTAAAATATAAATACAGATGGTTTTATTTAAAAGGTAAAAAGTCCAATTTGAACTCAAAGATGAAGCTTGTTTTCTTTCCAATCTCATTTTTTTCCCCTGGATGTTTGGTACATTTTGTTCCTTTGTTATCAAGTGTAATCACATTTATATAATAAAACGCAATTAAGAACTGGAAATATAAGTTGAGAGTCCTTTCATTTTATGATTTATTCAACAAATTTCTAGCCCAAATTGAGTAGAATTCATATATTTTGGGTATTTCTGAGAGTATATTCCCATGATAGGAGAGAACACAAATCCCAGTGAAGAAGAATAAAGAGAAATAGGAGGGAAAATGAGCCCTGGAGAAGTAGAATAAAGAGAATAACTTCTCTAATTGCTACTTCTGTGAGCCAGACAATTAATTCGCTTCGTTCAGAGTTTGACTCTGAACTGCTGCAGCTGAACCACTCTTTGCTCGAGCTCTGATCCCCTATAAGTTGCACAACACCTCAAATGCAGATCACATTTGAGCAGTTCTTGCTCAGGTAGAGATTTCTACCTTTGATTTCTATCTGAAATCAAAGCCTTTACAGCCCATCTCTACAACATGGTTTTTTGCATCAAAGTTCACAGACTGGCAGCAAGGTCCTGAATTATCAAAGAAAATTGCACAATACATTCGGTATAATGAGAGCAAACTCTCCACCCAATGCCTAAAATTCAGGCAACGTAATTCATGCTGATAACCCAACAAATGGCTTTCAATAAACCATATGATCAGGTGCCTGAACTTTAAGGAATCAGTCTAATATGTATCTCAGGCCTGACACTTCGAGTGACCTTTAGATGCTATTGCTTTAAAAATACCATATCATGCAACCTTCGTTAGCCCCAGGGCTAATAATCCAATAAACCCACATCTTGTCATTGCTTCCTGTTTTGCTGAAGCTTTTCATCTCTCCCTCCCCTGACAAAAGCAAAGGGATTCACTCACTATGTGAAGCACAGGGTAAGACAGCCCTGTGTTGAACACAGTAAAAACAGTGTTATTGCTTGGAAAAGGGACACGTGGAGAAATAGAGGATCAGCATTACAAAGAAAGGGCCTGGGCTAAGACCACTGTTTTTATCAAGAGAGGTGAAAAAATATGTCATTCCTTAGCTAAGAGCTGGATAATGTTCATAGCAGGGCACCAGCAAAGGTGGAGGAGAAACAAAGTTTTGGAGATTGATTTCCCTAGGAACCTTACTGTGACTCTGCATGACGTTTGGTTAAGCTAACATGGAGACAAAACCCCTTGAACATCAATGTGGAACTAATTAAAACATCCTGCTCTGGTTTATCAGTTCAGAGTCGGGTCTTTGGGTAGAGCTGTGAATCTGGTCTAGTTGGTGTTTGTGCTCAGGACTTGGATAAAGAAACAAGGAGAAAACTTGTGAAGGCTGAGACAGTGTCACAGTAGGAAGGCTTGCAAGAGATTTACAGGCCAAGATTAAATTCCAAATATTCTTGGAAAACTGTGTAAATGGGTTGAAATGAAAAACATCAAACTGCACAGAAAAGAGCAAAGGATTGTACTTAGAAAGGAGAAACCAAGTGTGGTTGGAACTGGGGGCAGGGGCTGTAAGGGGTGGGAGGAACCCAGGAGCAAGATGGAACCACACACTGAATGAGTCAGGGGGACAAAGCTGTTTGAAGTAAATCCATCCTCATACAGGTTTGCAGAAGCAGGAGTGCTCCAGGGTTACCCCATCCTGCTCAGCACTGCTGGCTCACACAACCATTGCCTTCCTCAGGAACTGGAAAGGTGATGGGAATAAACTCGGAAAGAAGGCAGAAGAAAACAGCTGGGGAAAAAAAAAACCTTTGGAAAACACAGTGTATGAACAAGAATTTAATTTGTCTAAACTAGAAAAGCAGCAACAGGAGATGGGAAATGTGTGTTCACAGCTAAACACATAAAGATCATTATCAGGGAAAAGGCAACCAGCAGCTCTCCAAGAATTCTCTGAGGAGCATATGAGGCCTTTGGCTTCATTTGCAACAAATACCTTGAACATGTCTTCAGACTTAAACACTTTATGAACTTGTTACTTCACTAGGATTTTTTTTCCCCTCCTTTGAATCAAACATTCTGAAGGCAGCAGTAAATACACATACATATTATATATATTAAATATATGTAGTAAGTATTATTAACGATGTGATAACCTAATCCTACAAACCTTGAAAAAATTTGGCACAAAGATGTTTCAACCTCAAAAAGAACATGGTCCATTTTGCCATGAGGACACTGTTTTCAGGGCAGGTTTTGCACTAAACCCATGGTAACTATGACACCTATCCTCAGGAGCAGAAGGAGCAATGACTTACACACTGAGTTTTTTGCCAGGAACATGCAAGGCTTGTGTTGTGTAGAACAAGAGGTCCAAATGCACCAAGCGATATTTCATAGTCAGATTTTTTTTAAAACATGGGGGTTGATTTGCCTTAGGATTTTCAGACATTTATCTTTAAGAAAATTAAAAGAAAAGGGGATAAGAAGGAGGAGGATGCAGCACCACTTTACTTCAATAAACAATAAATGTTACGGCCCTGCTGCACCCTGTGGGAAGAGTGTGAGCAGCAATGCCAAGTGGAAGAGCAGAGGCACTGTCCCAGTCAACTCTGGGCACAGCATTTTCCTTCATGGGCTACCCTGCAGCAAGTCCTGCTACTGCACTTGAGGACCACAGTGACACCAGGGTGACATTTGCACCCTTGCTGACTAAATGGAGGCAAAACAAATCACTGACACTCCCCTGAAGCCCCACCAGTGACCCAAACAACCCCCAACACGTCCTTGGCACAAGGTGCAAACCTCACCCAAAAAATGCTCCTTTTTGTTTCCTGCTGTGCCTTTTGCTTTGCAGAAGCAAAATTCCTGCAGCACCTGCACTCCTGCAGCACCAGGCAAACCTCGGGGGACATTCCAAGCTCCCAGGACAGGAAAAGCTCTGCTGTCCTAAAAAGGTTTTACTATATGATGAATAACCACGCTGGGCAAACGTTTCCTGAAGCAATGTATCCCCTCATCCAGATGGGAGGTGCTGTACAAGCTGACAGGGGCCGCAGCTACCAAATTACACCCAAGATTTAGGAGACTGTTGAAAATATTCCCGAAGCTTTCTACTCCCTGCGCAGCTGCAGGACAGAAAGCAAACAGGATGTCAGTTGCACTGGTAGAGGAATGTCATATAATTGAAAAGGTTTGGTTATTATTGTATGAGGAAATGATAAAATCTTGTGCAGAGCATGGTTTGGTCAGGAAGAAATGATATGGGAAATAAATTATATCAATTCTCCAGGCATAAGACAGAGAAACATTCAGGACAATGGGCTTATTCTCAATTTTAACAGCCTGTGGTGGATGGATCAGCTATAACCTTCAAGAGAGTGATGTTTGGTGTCTGTTTGATTTGTCCACCTGCCAAACATGAAAAAACACTTTCAAGAAAACTCTCAAAAAGTTCCTCTGTCAGCAAAGCTCTGCAGCTGCACACCCAGGCCCACCAGTGCCACCAGAGCCAGCTCCAGCGTCCAGTCCTGCAAAGCACCTCTACTCAGAGAAGATTTCAGTACAAAGCCACCAGAAGCAGTCCCAAGGACACTCAAAAGACCAAAATAAAAGGAAAAAGCTGTGTCTTAACATAAGGTAACTCTCAGGACGACATGACCTCAGACAACTCTGGTTTTCATTTGCAGTTGTAATGCAAGGGACTGTACTCCAAAGACTTCTGAAGCAGCAAAACATCACCAGCTTGGACTTCATCCTGAGCAACATTACATGCTTTGCCACAGGTAACCCAAATATTGTGCAATCATTGCTTCAGCAACTCACCAATGAAAGAGAGAAAGGGACAAAACTGCAACTAAATGGAGCAAATGACATAAGGTTGAATAATGAAAGAGGTGACTGCTGCACCCTTGGCCTGCTGTGAGGTCAAAACCAGGAGGAGTTTGTTGATATACCTTCAAAAATAGATGTAGCAGCAAGAACAGATGTGCTCATATGGAGGAAAACACAGTCCTGGATAGATGTGAGCTTTGCTGGGTCAGCCACACACGATGATTTGTCAACCACGGCCAGAAAAATGGTCGTAAAGACACATCGTTAAACCCACACGTCCAATAAAGGCAGGATAGCTATTGGATTTGGAGAGTGAGAGAGCAGCCATGCTGACATCTAGAGATATCAAATCCCACTTTTCAGATGGGATGACAGGACCTGGAGGGGCTTGTGGGAATCCCTTCAAACCCTCTATCTCCCTTGGTGCTTCTCACACAGCCAAGTCCAACAACATCACCTCAGGGGTGGCTGCCCTTAACACCAGTTAAAACTGGTTTAGCCTCCTTGTTCCTCACATAACACAGATTTTCCTTACCTCAGTTAAGAGCTGACCTCATTCTCTGGTCTCTCAGCCATCAACAGCAGGTTTGTGGGGTCCCCAGGGGTGTCTGTCTCTCTCCAGGGATGCAGAGGCAGCCCGGATGCTCAGTAAACACCACTTGATTCTCACTGGGTGCTTTAAGGTACATATGATTTCACGGATCCCCCTGGTGAAAACAAAACCAAACTCCAGACATATATAGAGAGACACAGGGTTTCCTCAATGTCTCAACAAATTTATTTTTTCTTACTTTTACTCTTTCTGAATTTATACATCAGCTCTGGTTCTTCTGGAGGGTGCCATGGTTGCTTTCCATGTGTCACAGTAGCAGAGATTTCACACAAACGCCTTGTGTTTTCTAATATCATCAAGAAAACAACAAAGAGAAAATTATCTGTCTGGGATATTTTTAAAGGATCCCTTGTGCTCTAGTTTGCAAGAGACCAGGCCAGATTTCTGCCACAGAAAAATTCAGTAAATGGGAGAGATTTGAAGGAAAGTTGAAATTGGTAGAGCAGAGAAGGAAAATAAATTAAGGAAAATTATTTTAGACCATTATTTCATCTCTTCAGTCTTATAATTGAGCATTATCTGACTACAGACTTAGACATAGGTCATTTTTTGCTAAAGCATTTAGCTGTTTATCTTTTCTGCTCTGTATGCCATGATATTTCTGGACAGAAAAAGGCAATGTATCAAATTCATACCTTTCTACTCATTCCTTAATAAAAATCAGGTAATTGCATCAACTCTTCTCCCTGCCAAATGGAGACTGTCATTTTATTTGGCCTATTCCAGCTTGTTTTCTGTAGAAGTCATGATATTTCTGGATGTTTCTTTCTCATTTGAGAAAATAAACTTTGCAAAAAAATGGCATAAAACTTCCACAAACACAAGCTGATTTGGACCTGGAAAATGCTGCGTTCAGACCAGGACGTTTCTACTGAGGCCAATGGAATTATTACTCAGTGTTTGCCAGTGAAAAAGCTCATGTTTAAATTTTGTCTAAGTCAGTCTCTTCAACTTGTGTTACCTTGGGCTTCAAAGTAAGGCTTCAATAATTCGATGGAGAAGTTGAGTGAAGTAAATGGAAATGTTTGCTGCCTCAGTAGATCTTACCTTGCAGCCCCACGAGATGAATTGATTCAATCACACTCGTACTGTAGAGCAGAACATCAACACTTGGTTAATGGCTACCAGACAGAGAACTGTGGTCCATGAGGATGCATCCTCCCTGTGTCTATCCCTCTCATTCCCAGCCCTCTCGGCTGCATCCTCACAAGCAAACCAGAGGACATCTCCTTAACACCTCAGCAGTGGGATCCCAGTGTATGAACCCTGCTCCCAGGACAGGCTTCCTCCTGCAGGAAGATAAGAAGGAAGAATAAGAAGAATTCAAACACCACTCAGCCTTTCCAGTGATATTGGAAGTATTCAATCCTGGGATAAAGCCTTTCCTTTCTAACTCAGACAGGGAGGTTGAAAATGATTTGCTGCTGGGAATTCAGCCTGGCTTTCTAAGGAAACAACAAATCAAATACTGCAGAAGCACTGAAGGTTGGCACTGGGGTCGTGTGGGTGTTTGGCTGCTTCTGTATTCCCCCCTTCCCCTCCTCCTGCTCCAGTCTGAGCCAAGTCCAGCAATGTGACCCAGACTATCTGTCCTGGTTGCACTTCCAAACTACATCCTGCTTGCAGATAGCCTTCAACTCCTATTGGTTGGTGGTGTCCAAAAGCTTATTCTGAGTTATTCTGAGCTTATTCAGAGGCCAGACAGCCCTGCAGCTCAACTCAGTTCACCTCCAGGGGCATCTCCATCACCTCCAGCCAGCTGAGGGTTCCAGCACCAGCTCCCACCTTGGAACCTCTTCGTGCTGCATGCAAGGAAGCAGATTTGGCCTAGAATTTTAAAGCAAAGCAAAACTCTGTGCAGATGCCTGAAGTCAGGAAAAGCACAAATGGTTTGCGTTGGCCTGCTGAAATGTTGTTTAATTGTACCTTTGTACACCAGATTCCAAGAAGGAGGAAAAAAGCAACTGTGTGCATTTTACTGCTGAGGTCAGGTTCCTGTCTCCCCACTCCTGATCCTCATTCCCTAATCAAATCATTACTCTTAATACAACTAGTTCCTAGAAGCCTGCTTGCCATAAAGTGCTTTAACCTTAGAATCTTATTTACCATGACCTTAATTGAAGGGTTTATTCAGACTTAATCTATAAATTTTTCTGTGTAATCAGTCAAAAACTCAAGATCAGCAGCCAAGTCCTGGGCCCAGAAATCAGCTGTGCCAAGCCCAGCCACTCTCAAGGTGACCTTAAACTGGGTTGCAATAACAAACCCTCCCTGGAAGTCTAGAACAATACAGGGAATACAGCACATTTAGAGGAAACCACCCCGGCCACAGCAAGACCAAAAAGCCTTCCACGAGGATGTAAGGCCAACCTAGAATAAGTTGGGTCTGGGCCACCTCACTTTGGGAGTTCATTTTTCCAGTTCTCTCACAGTGAAGTCAAGAAGAATCCCACGTTTGTGCCCCACTTGGAAAAAGGGACCAGGTATCAGGCCTGCACTCGGGAATTCTCCAAGGAAAAGGCATGACCTGGCAAATAAGATATTTTTGTGATCATTTCATGCTGCTGGGAACACCATAGCAGGGACACTGGAATGCCATGGTCTGGTCATTCATTTCCAAGAAATGATCACCACAAGAATATCTTAATCCAGGCCACTGATTTGTGTCTGAAGGTACAATCCTTCCCTACACAGCTCAAGCTGTTGATTTGTTATACAAGATGCTTTTTGCTGAATTTAAAAAAAAATAAATCAAGTGAAGTCCCTCCTGCAAGTGACTTTATAAGGTTGCCGTGTCTTTTCACAGCTCACACATCAGTTCCCACCCTAAAAGATATTCTACTCAGCACAAAGAATTCAGCATCATGAACAGTCCTGTCTTTATAGTCACAGCTTGAATTTCACATAGTTCTAAACTAAAAAAAAATATATTAGAAAGAAAAAAGGTATGCCACAAACATGTTTTCTGGAAACATTTTGATTTTCAAACTATTTGGGTACCCTAAAATGAGAAAAATCCTTGACAAAGAAGAGCTGCTTGTTGAAAGGATTACTTGTTTTGTATTTCAAAGGGAAAATTGAAAACACTTACAAAGGGTGTAGCTATTTACTAGTCAAGAGTGTTCTTATAAACAAACTAATATAAAACATATCCTCTTTGCTGTTTTGTTGTTTAATATCTTCCAGTGTATCACCATTTAGAGAGCAGATCAGAGGAGAAAATAGAGTGTATTCCTCAGAAGCCTTGCAATAGGAAAAAAGGTTAAAGGGCAATGGCAGGGCACCAATGTATTTCAGCTTTGTATGCACAGAAAACATGAAACAGGTATCAATTTTCCATCAGAACAGCTGAAAAGAGAGACTCTCATGACATTTACCTGCAATTCTAGTTGGGCACATCAGGAAAAATGAAGAAACCTGAATGCCAAGGAAGAATTGAGTTCATCCAATGGACAAATGCATATAGAAAAATCTTGAAGTTTTTTGACGTCCTCTTCATAGAAATTCAGTTTAAGCAAACATTAATAACAGCTAAGTCAAGTTCACTGTTAAATTGTTCTTATTAAACATTATTTCTCATTTTATTTACAACTATTATGATCACCATAATTGCTTTACTCACATCACTTTACTCACAGAGAGCCCTGAGACTATGAAAAATATATTTGTGTGACGAGTCTCTTGCAGATGGGTTTCCAACCATGGAAGAGTGGGGAGGATATTTGCTCTTTCCACTGGGATGGAGAGGCTGTGACAGTGCTCAAGAGGCTGCAGGCTGAAGAAATGGAGCTGGTTGGTTTTAAAAAGGGACAGAACCAGAAAGCTTTCTACCATTTCACATCTGTAGAACAGCTGGGTTTATCCTGTGCTTCATCCAACCATTTGATCAGATTTCTGTTCTTTGTAAACCAAGCAAGGGTCTAGAAATAACACTGCAGTAAGTGGAAAGTGATGCATTTGCTGACACCAACCTCTTGATACACCATGGAGCTCAGAGGAGCAAGCAGAAATGCCATCTGAAGTTTATTTCTGTTTCCAGGCCCATGTGATTCTCTGGGAGAGGGCAGCTCTGCCCCAATCCAGGCAGCTTTTCCAACTCTAACAGGAAACCCCAGTCAGCAATGTCACAACTCACGGCTGAGGCCTGCAAGCCCCACCAAGTCCTGCTCTGAACCTTGGTCAGGGATTTGGGGGTGGGTTGAGCTTGGTTGGCTTTCCACATCTCACTCTGTTAATATCAAGAGCGTGGGGGTTTTTAGGCTGCAAACATCCGCAGCCAAGACGTGAAATAGGTGCAGTAGCAGCAAAGTTGTGCCAATTTGCATCCCCTTGGGTACTGCTGATGAAGGTTTGCTGTGAAAAACTGAGTGTCCCATTCACACCCTGGAAAAGTCATTTACAGTTTCAGTCTCATGGATAACTCAGAGGCAAGAACACAGGTCTAAGCCTTGTGCTCCAGTGCTGCAAACCCAATGCAGAATATCAGTTTGATTTCATTAGGGAAAAAGAAATTTCTGGGATGAAACTTTCCTCAAGACTCTCATTCTTTTGTCTAAGTTGAAGTAGGATTACAAATTGTATTTCCCAGTTACCTGGGACCAGCTATACAGATTCTCCAAGACATCAAAACAGATTAAAAGATTTGCCATAAGGCAGAGGAATTGTGTCTGTAAGGACATGCTTCTAAAATGAGAAATACCTCAATGTTCAGGGCATAATTCAAGACCTGTCTCTCCTGCTGTCCAAATCTATACCATGTAATGTCAGCACCGTGTAATGTAGGGTGACACACCTACAGGGCAGGTTGGAGGGGTTTTCTGTAAAGCAAAAGAGCAACACAGAGTAACTGCCCACTTCCCCGAGCACAGAAGTGTTTCAAGCAATATGTGACTTTCTTTACTATTTAGATTGGCCATGCTCTCACTTTCCCATGAGAGGACTACATTTTTCCAGAGAAAAAGTCAACTCCCAACTTAAAATGCCACAAAATTCAGATGTCAGGAAGTTCAACTTTCCCACCAAAAAAGGTTTGATCGGAAAACGGTCCCGCCTTAGACCAACGTTGCTAAAGTGGGGACCAAAGATCTCCAAATGACCTGGGCATCTCTGTTCTGGGCTGCACAAAGAAATACTGCAAGCTCTGCTGTCCATGGACAAAATTCCAGTTGCTTTCTCAGGGTAAATAATTCATAAAGGCCAGCACAGAGTTATGTTTACTCATTCTGTGATCTAAAGGGTATCCTGAGTTAGCAAGTTCTTTTGGGGACATGCCAGGCAATCTTATGTTCATTCCAAAAATAGATTGAGGCAAATGGGCCTCAGTACAAGACTGGTAGACTGAAATGTGCAATATGGAACCGTTTGTTGTTTGTATTCTTTGATGACTAATACAAATGGGAATTTTTAGTTGGAAATCATCCAGACAAGGAACTTGAGAGTCCAGCATGGTGGTTTGGGGGAACTGCAAGCAGTTGGCTTTCTGAGCAGGCAACACTTAACTGCTCTCCTTCCCAAAGCCATGAGTCAGGCTTTGTACAGGGATCCAACATGAGTAAAAGCACAATGAAGGAAAATCTACTAAGCTTCAAAATGTGGCTGCCTTTTCTGTCTCTCAGCACATGGATCTGATTTCTTCGGCCCTAAAAGCTCAGGGTTCAGATTGGTTCCTCTGGGTGCACAAGGATGTGAGCACCTCCTTCTTTTATTGTGATGAGGCACAAACACTGGAAATCCTGAATCACCCAAACAGGGCCACAAACAATGCAATAACATCTTTGACGTTATTGGAAAGATGTTTCACATCTGCCTTCCCTACTTCTGGAAGGGAATAATCGGCTTCATCAGTAAGGAGACAGCAACTTTTCTTCTTCCTAGCCCTCCTGTCCAGAATCCATAGCTGAGTGACCCAAAGCAATGCAGGCTCCTGCTGACAGGCATTTCTTGGTGCCTGATTTCACTTCCTGGCCCATTTTCCATGGCACATCGTGAAGACCTCCTGATACAGTCAAGAACTACAATAGTTGTCATGTTCTCTTGAGGCTGTCTTGCTTTTCTCATACATATTTCATCAAAACATGGTCTCTCTTTACAGAAAGTTTGTTTCTTTCCCTCTTAACATATTATTACCTATCCAATACAAAGCAAATTATACCCATGCCCCTAAAGCACTAACTCTAATTCCTGTCACAACGATGAATTTGTGGAAAACTCTCAGCTGATGTGAGGCAGAAGAGCAACTGAACATTTATGAGGATGCAACCAACCACCAGCTCCATCACAGTCATATCCTGTTCCCTGAAGTCAAGACTTATGTGGAAATGTCCTTCTTGCTTTTGCTGTGCATCACAGGTCACATCTCGCAGCACCTTGATTCTGCATTTGGGATAGGAAACACCTTTCCTGCCCTGTAAATCCTGCTCCTGCCATAAAACAGGTTAAGACACAAAAAGTTCATATTGCACCATGGGATGGTGGGATGATGGGATGAGGTTGCAGCATAAGGTGTGGCACCACCTCATCACCCCCTGACTCAGCTGACTGCCAGCAGACTAACGGGGCTTAACGAGGGCTGATTACGTCCAGCAAGAGGTACCGCAGTGCCCGGAGGGGTCTGTGCAAGACACTCCATCCAAATTCCAAATGACACACCGCCCACACATTGCTCCACATCAGCCCACCAACACTCTGCAGCTATTTTAACAAGGGGCCTGAAGCAGATCTCAGTAAAACGAGCGAGGAAGTGAGCACCAGGATAGTTTCAATTTAGTAATTGGCTGTTACCAAGCGGTGCCTCACGGATCCGTGAATCAGCAGTGCAGTTTGCAGAGCAGGACTTAGCTGTGATTCACATCTTTGGGCTTCCTGTGCCACCTGATTGCCTCATTTTCTTGCCATGAAATATCCTCCAACAAATCATGAGGACCATCATGACCTTTAATTAGAAAATTGGTGAGCCAGTGTTACATCCCCTTCCCAAAACCCTGTGAACACCTACAACCTTTTTCTCTAATGCCAGCAGGAGTAGCACAGCCATGGACAGGCAGAGGCATGGTTAGATGCCATCTCCTTTCCTGTTTCTCCCCTGGTGGACATCATTTGTCCTGTAAAGACATGCTCACCAAGATGCCACCACTCCAGAAAAATCTGCATTTTCCTGCCTTCCTAAGAGCCTTTCTTTTATACACAACTATGTTTCACATGCAAATCCCCAGCAGACACATTTTATGGTTCCACAAATGAGACTCTGACAGGGGTTGTGGAGCCTTTCTTTTTGAAAGGGGATCTGTATCTTTGCACCCTTTGCAATGCTGCCTTCCTGTCCCAGTCAAAACAGATGTTGAAATCTACAGTAATTTTCAGTACACTCATTAAAAATGAGTCAATGAATCATTTTTGCTTCCTCTTCTAATACTTTTCTTGTCTCCCTGACATGCATTTAGCTGGAAGATTATCAAGATCTGATATCTCACAGAAGATGGTTTCCCTGGAAGAAGGAAGAGCTGATAGTGATACTCTTCCATGTGCTTGCAGGGGAAGGGAGAAACGTGTCCTCAGCAATTTTGGGCAATGTCAGCATCACATGAGACACTGTCTGGAGCATGTTTGAAAGGCATGGACTTATGTCCCACACCCCTGAGAGCCTCAGGCTATGAGGAAAGAGAAAACTGGCTCCATGTGTACTTGCCATCATCTCCGTGCCAATACAGCTCTCAGCTCAGCAGGAAGTATTTTCCCTAGAACCAAGTGTCCCTTCTCTCTTTGCATTGGATCAATTCCATGGTCAAAAAGCACAATGAGACGAGGAACATCCATTCCCCATTCCCAGAGAGAAACCTCCACCTGCACTGTCACACGGAACCCAAAAGCTGCAGCCCAGAGGTGCAGACCTTGAAGGCAATATCTGTGTTAATTAATGAACCCACTGCTCAGAGCTAAAAGCCCTCGCAGAGTCCCTCCAAACTTGGCAAAGAAGCTGAGGAACAAGAAGCAAGAAGCAATTTGGGACCACCTAAGTGGCAGCAGGCTCCCCACTGCTGCACTGGACCAGCCTTGGCAGGAGGGGCTGCAGAGCCAGGACACAGAGCCTTGAAATCAGGGACTGGTGATGTAACTGAGTCTCTCATACAGGCAGAATAAAACACTTTTTTGGGGGGGAGGAATAGGGGAAAATGTTTATGGGGGTTCAAAGCATCAGGGTCCCCTCACATCCTGACTTCCACTCACCCCTCTGGATTTTGGGGACTGGCTTTTGTTCAAAGTGAAAGGCAAAACTACCCCCAGCTTTGACAAAAATAAAGTATTAGACTCCAGTTTGAGTCCTTGCCATGCCCCTTGCTCTTCATTCCCTATTTTGCTCCATTCCTCAATAAAAGCCTTTCTCCTGCAGTTCTGGGCTGCAGTTCTGCCTGGAACCTCTTAGTTTTCTTCAGTTGACACTCCATTTCAATTTCAACATAAAAAATTGCTCCTCTCTTCGCCCAGACAGCATCTCAGTCTCCACATGAGCCAGCAAATGCCAGTGATACACCATGGGAAACTAAAAAAAAAAAAAAAAAAAAAAAAAACAAACAAAAAAATCAATTAAAATTTTTCATTACTGCTTTTCAGCGCCAACAAACTTTTAAGAAGCCAGGCTTTCAAACAAGAAAAGAAATTACTGAAATAACTGCAATTTCACTTTTTAAAACTCAGCATTTTTTTTTTAATTTTTTTTACATTTTGATCAACAAAGCCACTTTTTACTTAAAGCTGCCTCACTAGAAAAACAAGGGGTGGCTTTCACTCTGCTTTGCTCCTTAATGCGACAAAAGTGCTTTGGGGGTTTGGGTGGTTGAATATACTTTGCATAAACGTGGTAGGTTTGGGGTTGATTTTTTTTCCCCCCAAAAGGTCAGACTGGAAGTGAAAAAAAAAAAAACTCATTTATCTGTAATTTGCAATTACGGAGTGAAACCCTCCAGTTCCCCAGAAGTGCCCCACTAATGCTGACCCTTGGATGAGGAGCACTGCTCAACACCCTCCCTGCTTGGGTCCCTTCCAGGCCAGTTGCTCCCCTCGTGGGACTTGGACACCAACCAACTGCACTGACCCAAGACCTCAGAGCAGCTCCAAACCTGTGTCTTAGATGGGAAAGGCTGGCACACACAAGGCCAAAAAAAAAAAAATAAGAGAGAGAGAGAGAGAGAGAGAGAGAGGAACACATACCCAATTCTGTAATATTGCACATAAAAAAGACCTCCCTTACAGATCCTGCTAATATTTCTGTTCCCAGTGTATGATTTATTAATATTTAGTATCTGTGACTCACCAATATTTACTTTAGGAAGTATTTTTATAAAGTTTGACTGGTTTTCTCGATGCAGGAGCTAACGGAGGCTCCTGTTGTTAACAGCCACGGAGCCCTCCCTGAACAAACTTTGCTGGTCACTGTTTAACCTGGGCTGCTGGGCTCCTTTATGGCCCTGAACCTCCAACGCCGAGCACTGAGGTTCTCAGGGATCGCTGCTGATGGCTCTGCTGAGACACAGCTAATTTTAAATCTGGATCTCATGGCAAAGGAAAAACGTCTCTTTTACTGGCAAAACTGTCACAGTCGAACGCTGTGTTCAGATTACGGGAAGAGAACACACACAATCCCTTTTTTGGGTACTTGGCATTAATTTTATCTGAAGTCACGGATTATATAAGAGAAGAGTAGAGACCTCACACAACTTTCTCTTGCGTCAGTGAGGGACAGTTGGGGGGGGCAGGGACCCCCTCCACACTGAGCCCCCCGTTGTGTCATCCCATGCACAAAGCCAAGGGCCCAGTGCTTGACCATTTTTCCAGTAACTCTCCTTAAAATTGGATCACAAGTATTTTCTGGAACCGCATCCAGAGCTGTCCACAAGATCAAGCAGAGTTGGCTTTTAAAGTCCTTTTCTTGGTCTAGACTAGAGATTTTGGAGCTCATGAAAACCTGGGTGTTTTCATAACTTTATTGCTCTTGTTAAAATGGTCGGTGTCCAAACAAAGTCCGTTTTAGTGCTTTGGAGTTACAGACATCATTGTTCTCTGATAATGGAGCTGTTCCCAAGGAAAGCATTGTCCAGCACTAGGCTACTCAGCTCCGTGCATCTGGTTTGCTGTAAGGGTTTAGGGCAGCTCGACTTCACTCGTGTGTTTGGAAAGGCTCACACAGCCTGCTGAGCTGGCCAGCTGCCCTCAGACGCCTGAGATTGTTTCATGACTCTGCAGATGAGAAAATTTCCATGGTCTCCATCTTCCCACCAAAAACCTGTCCTCAGATGGTGCTACATGCCTGGCACTGAAATGCCTCCTCTGCATTTCAGCAGAACGTGCTGCTCCCCAGCAGCCAGCACTCAGTTTGGGTTACTCTGCTCAGTGACATCCCTACAGGGGTGCCCTAAATCACCCCTTGTCAGCATTTCAGAGCAGCATTTTTGTAGGATTTTCCCCAGTATTTTACCTCAGACACGGCAGAAGGTCCACAAGTCCCTCTGCAAACACATCTCAGGATCCCCCACAGGACTCATTTGTCTGCCAAAAGACCTACGGGGGAAAAGGAACCAAACAAACCCCAGAAACCTGAACAACAAAGAGTTCAGAGGGCAGTAACTAGTTTTTATCATCTCAATCCATACTGGCACAATTCTGCACATCTTTACCTGGGCCACTTCTACAAGGTCATCTCTGTATCACTCATGGGACAGTGCCAGGCCATGTCTGGTCCAAGTAGATGATAACCCTTCCCATATAATGTCATGTTTCCTTTAGCCTTAAAAATTACAGAAATAATGACTGGGAAGGCCATCAAGTCATTTTCTAGCCCATCCTCCACCCAAAGCAGGATCAAATTTTAGCTGCTGCCATCCAGTATATCCTTAAAAACCTTGAATGGTGGCCTGAAAAGACCATACAGATAATCTGTTCCAGTCAGAGCCTTTACTAATGGCCAGTCTCAGTGTTTCCTACTACATTTTAAGCCCATCCCTTTTCAATGGTGAGCCTTTGGGCAGGAAGAACAAATACCTCTCTCCCCTTACTGTACCTTTACACACTTCAAGCATCCTCTTCCTCACCTTTGTCATCCTCAGCGATCTTTCCTCTTTTCTTGAGGGTTGTTTGAGCTCTCAGGTCTCTCTTTGCTTCCTCCTGGACTTCCCACAGCTGGTTGAGTACTTTTCAGGCAGTGATGTACAAACTCAGACAGCACCACACTGCACCTGAGACCTGAGCAGCACAAAGCAAAGCTGAAATACTTCTCACCTGCCTTTAGACCCTGTCCCTCTTTGCACATCTCATATGACATTTATCTCCTTGCCCACAGCATGGTGCTTTTGACTCTTTTTTATCTCAGTTGGGCTGAGTTACTCCTTTCTGATTGGTCTACATCTTTTATTATTCCTCATATTCTTCCCTTCCAAGTACCAGCTTATTTTTGCAAATTGTTTCTTCCAGCACAGGCACTGATGCAGTTTTGGAGCCCCTGCATTCATATAAACCATGTTTTGATTAAAGCATGTCCAAAGAGACGGTATAAAAACCTTCTTACAGTCAATCTGTATTGGGTTTTATTATTTTTTCCCCAATTTACAAAGCCTGTTAAGCTGGTGGAGAAGGAAATTAGGCTGCTTCTGATATTTGTTTCTGACAAACTTGTCCTCTGGCCCCTCTGGTATTTTCTTAGCTTCCACAAGTGCAAAAGATAGATGTGCAGAAACAAGCCTTGAAGCAGCTACTGAAATAAAAACCTGAGAATATCAGTGCCAAGCACTTCTCAGGACAGTGCATGTGTTGGCAGGTCCTCTCCTGGGGTCATGATCACCCATAGACTCTAAACTAGAGGAGTCCCAAACCTGAGGGAAGTAGCACTTGTAAGACATTCTAAAGCTGTGAATTTGTTTTGAAAGCCTGTGCTCCCTTCTGCTCTCAGTCCTCACATTCCACCTGAGCCTCCTGACTCTTCACCCGCTATAAATATCCTTGTATTCGATTTGACACTCAGGATCCCTGCGAGGTGCTGGGCTGTGCAGTGGCTGATGAGGGACACTGTGGATAACCCTGTCCTCCTCACATGGCTCAGAGGGTGAGGAGCAGAGGGAGCTGCACAAGGCAAACCTTGTCTGTTGACTTAACTCGGTAACCCTATTTTAACCAGAGTCAACAAGATATAAGGGTGGTTTCTATTTACACTGAGGCTTCTTTACACTGCTCTGTCCACACCCTAAAGTGGCATAAATGCCTCCTAAGTGCCCTAAAGTAGGTCCTTAGTATAAATGAGAGCCAACCCCGTCGTTTGCAAAATGGCTTTGAAAACATCACCCAGGCACATCCTATAAATGACTGTGGGTTTTTGGAAGGACACCCACCCCAAGGTATGCCCATGCTATACATAGCCTCTGATGAGCTCAGCACAGGGTGAGGAGCAGGCAGCAGAAGGCAAAACAACCAGTAACAAGACATTTCTCCCTGAAACAGCAAGCTGGGAGAGCCCGGCTTCTCCGTGATCCCAGAGGATTATCAATGTGGGAAAACAGGTCACCTCCACTGAAGTCCACGTAGTTTTCTCTTTCCCTTCCCCTCTACTTTCATTCAAACTTCCAGTTTTTATGCCCTCTCCACTAAAGCACGAATCTCAATCCCACCCCCAGCAGGGAAAAAAAAAATTCATTTTCCTCCTGCTTCTTTGTGTTTTGCTCTCATCCTTCACTTACCTGGGTTTCATCCCTGCTGTACAGAAAGAACACCCAGCTTTGGCTGCCACGTTCCTCTCACACAACACTCGTGACAACACCATTCTCTGGTGGATGAGCACAGGATAAAGCACATGGCTGGAGCAG
The DNA here is from genome assembly GCF_003984885.1 of Neopelma chrysocephalum. Lineage (NCBI taxonomy): Eukaryota > Metazoa > Chordata > Aves > Passeriformes > Pipridae > Neopelma > Neopelma chrysocephalum. Next base: position 7,904,324 of record NW_020897727.1, read on the forward strand.
GAGGAGACAACCATTAGCAAAACCAGAGACAGTGTCAAAGGACTTGAAGCTAACCCAAGGGGATGGCTTAGCTTCAGCCTTAAATTTGGGGTGTTATGCTGCTTTGATCTCTAGGCCAATCAAGACCTAATTTTTGCCACAGTATTCATGGAATCAGAGGATGGTTTTTGTTGGAAGAGACCTTAAAATCAACTAGTTCCAACCCCAAGGTTACGTTGTTTGGTGGCACCAACAAATAGAAAATCAAACAACTGTTGCAATTAATAGGTCTAAGAAACCTCACAATGACCATTAGCCTGAATTCTCTTTTCTACTTACTTTTAAGTTCTGCTCATGAAAGTCTTCCCAAACATTTTCAGCAAAGGAAATATTTTTGCAGAAGGGAGAGTGAGTGAGAGCAAGGACAAACTGGGCATCAACAAGTTCAAATGCACAGTTTGGAATTGCAGGGAGTGCACCAGCCATGACAGTTTCCTCCTACAGGAATCACTGGCAGTGCAATAATGGTGTTATCTTGTCAGTGCTTGGTTGGATTTTACAGGTAAACACTGTTCAGCCATAACTGCATCAGGCAAGACTTGGAGTAATGCAAACACCTCTGAGTTTTATGTTGATCTTGTGGTATATGTAATGGAAAACAGAAAATTCCATGGCCTTCTTGTCAGCCAGGACCCCCTCCCATGGCTCAGCCCACATTTTTGGTCCAAACCCAAGTGGTGCTTGTTGCCTGGAGGCTGAGTTATGAACCTCCTTTGACCAAGGTGGTGTTGAATTACCAGGGAACAACTTGGTTGGATTTGTGGTGCTGTTGGTGAGTAGGAGCTTGGAGAAAACTTCAAGGGAAATTAAAAAAATCTCTCTACTTTTCCTTTAAAAAAAAAAAAAAGAAAGGGTATATTTAACAACAGCCTGGTCAGGTGGGGACGACTTCACCTCAGTTGTATTAATTAATTCATTAAACGCTTATTCCAACTAGTGGATTTTTTAATCTACTTCAGCCCCTATGTTGCAGGGATTTAAAGACAGTGATTTTCCCTTACTCTAAGGGTGGTTCACTAAAGGATACATCTTATTTTTAATGGGGTAAAGGCTGATTTTAATGCTTGGGCATTGGGCAGTTTAATTTATTTGTTTGTGGAACAGACTCTGCACAACCCAATCTCATTTGGGGTCTCCAAGGAATACTCTAGTCCCCAGAAGTAATCCCAAATAGCTCTTCTAAACACAAACCCAGCTCTGGCTGAGCATTAAAGACAAGGGAAGCATTCATTCTGGGAAGGTTTTATTTCACAAATAATTCAGAAATCAAAATAAAATGGAAGGGGGGGGAAAAAAGATATTTTACAATTCTGTATTTAGAAAAAAAAAAATCTAGTTTATAAACAACCACATAGCCCCTTGGAAAACATGCAAAGGCACTCGAAAATTTACAAGTAACTTTTATACATAGGAAGTAAAATACATCATTTTTCATAGAAAAAAAAAAGCAACTCTATGAACTGGCCCTAAATATTTAGACTGCACAACTGACCAACTGGAGCCTCCTCAATCAGCTGTTGGCTGAGTGTCTTAAAATGGAGAAATTAATGGAGCCAACAGGCCCCCCAGCTCACCAGCCGTGGCTTCAGCTTTTGCCCTGGTTTTGTGTTTTCTGGAGGTTTGGCTGAGCCAGATCTTCTGCAACAACATCTTGGCTTCAAAAAATCAAGGTATTGGCAAAGTACAACCAGGCAGCCTCAGCTTTGCTTCAAGATCCAACCTGGGTGCTTCAAGTTGGCACGTGCCCACAAACCTGCCGAGCTGGGGGCTGAGGAGGAATCTGGTGAGATAAAGACGTGATGCATCTTTAAGCTGCACTGAAATATATTAGGCTGAGAAATGTTTTGGTATCAGAAATAAAATCAGTAAATATCTGGCTACAAACTGGTACTGTCCCACCTGTTTATGAATAGCTAGCACACGTGATTGCAAGTAACTGATATATCATGACTGCCTCGGAGGACCTGATCACACCTAATTCTGGTGGAGGTATGTTTTAATGAATAGCACCCAGGACCTCGAATAATATTTGTGTAGTAAAGTCACAATTTCTCTTTTGTACAACAAATATAAAAATAAACAGATACAGACTTAAATTAACATCGGTTTCTAAAAATCCAAACCAGTTGGCTGAAGATAAAAATACACAATTGTTACTTGAATTAAGCATTTTAGGATATTTCTGTTGGAATAATAACCCTCCCCTTGTCCCTTTTCCATCAGGTAGATACATCCCAAGCTGTTTGGATTTTTATGTGCTCACAATAACCCCCTGGGCTTTACTCTAAGAGCCCTCACGTTTCTTTCCATCACTTTCCATCCATGATTATCACAGAGGTGGGATCCTACAAGGTGTTTTATGTGCTCTTGCAGTCCCCATGAACCTGATTGCATCTCTTTCCAATCCAATTAATAGCCCTGTGGCTGCCATTTGGCCCGTGATGGTCCCAGATTCATTGGATGGGCTTGAACCAGACCATGTATATCTCAATTATTCACAGTGGGCAGAAACAGGGAAGCTTTATCTCACTGCCAATATCTCAAACGCTTCCAACCAGCAGCTTTTCTAAGATATGTTCCAGCTGTTTTTAACATCAATTTACCTAGTAAGAAAAAAAATACAGTTTTCCTATCTAAAGTGAATACTGTACATCTTGGAGGACGATACTACATAAAAAAGACAACACAAAGAGTCACTTCTCTCTATCCACCCCAAAGGTAGGTTTCCTGTGCAGTACTTTTGGAGACAATGCAAAGTAGCTCCAATTTCATGTTTTGCAAAAGGTCTCTTTCCAAATTCAGATTTTACAGAGAAATAATCCCCAATGGTGAGACAAACTGAGTGATAAATGCCATTTAAATGTCATTTCCTTGCTGATTTCATGGTGTTTACAGAATTAAAGAAGTGCTTAATCATATAAATGTTTTTGGTCTGTGTTTTGAAATAGCTTGAAGAGATAGCTCTTTTATCTGTCTGGATTAAACCAAACATAGAGCATAAGAGCAGCTATGAGACATCTGCCAAATAGAGGGAAATATTTCCTCCTTTGTTACATAATATTATCATGCAGTTATTGCATAGAAGGACTCTGCATTTACAAGAATGGAAGAACTACCGTTGACATTGTCTTCTCATGACTAGTGAAGTTATGTGTATACACCAAAACACCACCAGATTTGTGTTTAGACCAACTCTAAAAACTCATTTCCAATATAAAGCAGAGAATACTCTTCTGCCTTAAAAGAGCAGGTCATGGTAGGCCCTTCTCCTGACTTTGAAACGCATTTGGATGCAGGTCAAGACATAATTATCAAAATACAAAAATAACATAATTACAACACCTATGAGTTTTGCAAAACCTACCATCCTGGATATCCAATGCTCCCGGGTACAGCATTTACACTGGCAGTGGGGATCTGTTGGCTTCACAAATTGGACAGGAAAAATTAATCTACCCCAATTTTTGCCATAACTTTGAAGTCTCAGAACTGCACACACCACAAGGAGCTTCACAAAGGGAAAGTGAACATGTTTCCTATGGATGCAACCATTCCTAGCAGAAATAAGATTAATCTTATCACTATATAACTACTACAGATAAAACAACCAGCACTGCTGTATAAAACAATACACTGCATTTAACTGTACTTGAAATGGCATGGAATATAGGATGAGATGTGCCAGCACAGGAGCCCCGATTCACTGACTTCTCATAAGTTGCCAGGCTTGCAAAATACCTGTGAGTGTTTGACCAGCAAACACTAAACCTGCTTTTTTGATTACCTGGTGGCCTTGTTTTCTGCAGCGAGGTTCTCTGCCACCATTTTACATCTCACTCCAGTCCCCAAAAACCTCGATGTCTGGCTGCCAAGAATGTCCTCTCCCCAAACATGACACCATCACTCAGCGTGATGCCCCAGCAGCCTTACACAGCAGTGCTGGTGCATGCCCCCTCATTGGGAAAAGACCAAATTAGCTCTTCTTTTGCACAGAAACCACACAAAAACACTGTCTCAAAGCCCATCCTCTCCCCACACAATGCAACTTTTAAACCAGTTTCAAAGTGTCCAGCGCCTGGACAATCGCTCACTTCCGAGTCTGCTCGGCCACGCACGTCCTCACACCCGCCACAGTAGATGCTTCACACCCTAAAAATGCCATCCAGGGCCAGGCTGAGATCCCTACACCTGCTGGCCCTTGAGCCACCGCCGTTCTGTGTAGCACACCTCTCGTAAATTGGAAGTTAGAACAGTTTGTCATTGCTGAATGCCCCTAGAGAAACAAAAACACGAGACGAAAAGATACAACGCTGCACGGGTGTGATGAGATGCGAACAGCTGAGTCAGAACAGCTGAGTCAGAACAGCTGAGTCAGAACA
>NW_020897727.1:7908751-7920282 GCF_003984885.1 Neopelma chrysocephalum
GAACAGCTGAGTCAGAACAGCTGAGTCAGAACAGCTGAGTCAGAACAGCTGAGTCAGAACCTGGGGTCTTTTTTTTTTTTTTTTTTTTTTTTTTTTATGTGTCCCTTTTCTTTTAGAATTCCCTGAAAGAGATCGGCAAGGAGGGTACGGTCAGAGCTGATGCCGTCAGAGGAGCTTTCGCGTCTCCGGAGGTCGACAGAGCGCTCTCCCAAAGAAACCTGCACCTTCCCTGGGAATTTACTGCTTCACAGCAAAAATTCGGAAGGCATTGCCATCTGAAGGATTCTTCAAGCTGAAAAAAAAGAAAAGAAAAAAAAAAACACATAGAATGAACTAAATGAATACACTGCAACACCCAAAGTGCAATCGACCCAGAGGCGACTCCAAATTTCTCCTATCTCACTCCTACCAGGAGAAGGAGAGAGAGAAAAGATGAAAAAGAAGAGGCACAAATCCATGATTTCACATTTGGTTTATGTTTTCACCTAATCTATAGTGCTAATGCCAACAAAAGGAGCTAGAAGGTGACAGCCTCTCTTACAGCCCTAGCTTTTATCCAAGGAACATTGTGCTCCCTTATGCAGAGATTCAGGCATGAAGAGCAATATGTTTTCCCAAAAAAACTTGTCAAACAGGCTGGCAGGTTTCCAGAGCCTGTCTGGCCTGTCTCCTGGTGCTGACAAGGGGAGTAGCCCAATCAGCTCAAGTTAAATGACAATAAATATGGATATTTATTTTCAATCTGAAGAAGTGTCTCCAGCCACTCTAATTCAGTGTCATTGTGTGCACGGGGGCAAGAGGGTGTTTCTATTCCCAAGTCCTATTTCTTCAGCCCTGCTGGGCTGAAAAACCCCAGGAAAATGACAAAATTGCATATTCCCGCAAAATAAACATTCCACCAAGGATAAAGACTCAGTAGATCCTAAAAGTAATTTTTCCCATACCTGTATGGGTGTGTATCTTTACCAAAGGTCACTTGCAGTGTCCTAAAGGGTAAAGTTTTCACCTTAATCTTTGAAAAGCTATCTCACAGCCTGGTGGATCTCACACCATGAAGCTGTTCCTTATTGCTGAGTGTAAATAACACTTTCCAAATCTTCCTGGTCATCCCTGCTGCGAGAACGTCTTTGGTTTCCCTCACCTCCCAGATCAGCACTGGCTGCTCATATTGCATATCCCTGCTAGTGGTGGGATTTATTCTTAGCTAGGGCACAGTTTGCCATCCAAGTAAAAAGTTATCTGTTAATATAAAATATAAGTGCATACAAGACAGAAATAAAATAAAACAAAAACAAAAACAAAAACACTTCACAGGAACAGGAGGTTTTTCACCTAAATCCAATGTACTGAATTGCAAATCACAGAACTGCAAAATGCTGACCCTGATAGATCTATACTAAAAAAAAAAAAAAAAACATGTTTAACGCCTAAATCTTTCTTGTCTTAATCTATTTTTATTTCCTGAGATGCTTCACAGCATTCTGGGATATCCATTAGTACAATAAAACCAGCAAAATTTGATAGGATTTCTTATGGTATTTATAAAAATGGAACTGCACAGAGCAGGCAAAGTTAATAGTGACTAAAAACCCCCATAATAGTGGGAAATTCTATACTTGCAAGAATAGCTTTGAGAAATTAGTACCATCACCCCAATATCTGACAAAAAAAAAAAAAAAGCATCACAGGTTGAAACAGAAGTTTCAAATTAGAAAGGACTGAATGAGCTGTGACTTGATCACCAGGAGGTGCAGGATTTTGGAAGTGATTTGCAACTGGTCACTGAAACCAGTGGCCAAGGTTGGCAACCAACTTGCCAACCAGTGGCAAAGTTGGCCCAAAAGAAACTACAAAAAATTACAAGGATGGCAAATCCATCTTCAACAAGTGTTTGATCACCTCTGAAAGCATTACTTTACTCACATTTCTTTCAAAAAGGATAGAGGACATGAGTTAACATATAGAAATGCATCCCCCACCCCAGAATTGAATGAAAATTCCAATTATAAGCCTGAAAACCTGACCCAGGCTGAAAGCTGAAGAAATACCTGTGCCTATCTTTTAATGTGTCAAAGGCACAGCGAAATGTATTAATGTGGACTTGTACTGTAAGAAAATCAAACCAGGCTTAGCAATATCTCCCATCTTTCACACGGATCCGAGGGCAGCTCCTCACTCAGGGAAGGTGAGAGCAGGACAACATGCTCTATTTGTTTGGGGCTCCAAATCCTCAGTGACACTCTTAAGTCATGTATTTCCAATCCACCAGCCTTCCTAGCTGATATCTGCTGACTTTAACGTGCCACGGAACTCGGTGTGGAAAATAAGAGGAAAGTACAAAGGGAAAAAAAATCCCACCTCTCCGACTGGACGCCATTCTTTAAGGAGCCAACGTAACTCTTCTTCTTTTCTACAGGCATCACATCCACAAAGCCACCTCTTTCATCTGAAATGACTCCTGCATGCACTGCAGTTTTGCAGATACTGGAGCTCTGAAAAATATTTAATTATTTTGACTTACACGCTGTCCATATTTTCTATATGGATATTTACTATCTCCATAAACACCAAGGAAAACCAGGGAATAAAAAAGAAACAGTTATGAAACAATTCTGTCCCTCTTTTGGACCAACTAGGGATAAAAGATGTCATGGAGCAGGTTTTGCAGGTACTTCCTAAGCCCTGGTTGTAAGAAGATCCATCATCACTGCAGAGGACAAGCAATCTTTCCATCAGTCCTCTCTGAGGTGGAGCTGCACCTGGGAGACTATCACAGAATCACAGCATGGTTTGGGTTGGAAGGGACCTTAAAGATCATCTCATTCCAACCCCTGCCATGGGCAAGAACACCTTCCACTATCCCAGGTTGCTCCAAGATCTATCCAGCCTGGCCTTGGACACTTCCAGGGATGGGGCAGCCACAGCTTCCCTGGGCAACCTGTGCCAGGGCCTCACCACCCTCACAGGGAAGAATTTCTTCCTAATATCCAATCTAAATCCACACTTCTTCTTCTTATCCAGGGCCAAAGCTGAATTGAGGACAACTTTCCAGCCAGGGCCTCTTGGGTCTGCACCAGAGAAACCACTGCGGTGAAACTCTTTGCTAGAGAGCAGCCACCTCAGCAAAGTTTATTCACACAGTTGCTTGAAAAAGAAACTCTTTTCCTGAATTAAGGTAAATGACCACTAATTATCCAGGAGAGTTCAAATCCTTCTTTCTAGGAAAAACAGAAGGACTGCACCCATTGAGTGGTGTAGTTTTTGGACAGGCATTACCCTGTAAGACAAAATCCAGTGTGGAGGGAGATTAACACTTCTGGAAAGGCTAAAGCTCCTCTATTGCACATCATTCCCCTGCTCTCCAAGATGTGCAGAGTCAGAAGAGCTGGAGGAATACAAAACACTAATAACTGATGACTAAGCTCTCAAAGCATCCAGAACAAGAGAGCAAAAGCAGAGAAGGCTAAGGCACAGTATAAACTTGGCCATCAGCTCTAGAGGATTTACATAGAGCAAGCTGGAATAACACAAAGCAAAATCCAGCTTCACACAGGGGACTGCAGCAGGTGAAAATCCCAACCCCAGACCCTCCCTGATGGCTAAAAATCCAAGTACCACAAAAACAGTGCCAAGGGCAAACTGTATGTACAATACAGACTGTGCTGTTTCATTCTCACAGCCATATATGGCAGCTTTGCCTCGTCCCCTATATATTTTTCACTTTGGATGGCCTATCTCTTGGCAGCTCTCTGAGGTCTGAGTGCCAGTTTGGTATTTTGTTTCTATATATGGTCAGAGGAGCAAGGGAACACTGTGTTTGGAAGATACACAGCGAATCCGCCCTAGAATGCGATGGGAAATCTGTAAATCTAAAACTGGCTCATAAAAATTAAACTGTCCTGAATCAATTTGCAACCCTCTCCACTGGGAGACATCCTAAACAATGTTCAAAGCGTTCCTGGTTTTTTTCCAGGACTTGCTGTTCTGCTGCTTACTCAAAGCTTTGACCAACAGACTTTTTATTGCCTTACCCCAAACCTCCTCTTATCACCCTGTTGCATTAGAGCCCTCTCATATCCCAGGCCGGGCTGTGCTTTGATGAATTGATTGCAGAGCTTTTGGAAGATGAGATATTACAAGAATAAGGCCTTCCTGCCCAAATTTAGGAGTACAACAGCTGTATGGACAACACAGTGACTTTCCATAGTGAAGCCCCTCGGGATGTTCTGACAGAGTGGACTCCAGAGCACCCACCATAAAATGACAATGCACCTTGTCATTAACAATATTCTGTGACTATGAGCTTAATCACCCAGAATTTCCTCATCAGTGTGATTGGTTTAATCATTGAGTTTGTATCTTCTGAGAGCTGAGCCTCCCAGCTTGGTTTGCTCTGGTGCCAAACACCTGCCTCATTACGCGGGTGGATCCATCCTCCTCTGATCAATTGTTGCATAACTGTGGATAAAAGGCCTTATCTGAAAAGCAGAGAATCGTTCTTTCCTGGCTCCCATGCCCATCCTGGGCAGGGATGGGGATGGGTTTCCCTTCAGGCCCATGGCACACCAGGAGCCAGGCAGAGTGACAAATCACAGCATCTCATGAAACCCAAAAGCTCTCTTACAACCTTTAGAAGGATCCGTGGGTGTTCACACGGCTCCAGCATCAAGGCCAGGTTGGACGGGGCTTGGAACAACCTGGTCTAGTGGAAGGGTGTCCCTGCTCATGACAGGGGGTTGAAACACTGGGTCCCTTCCAACCCAAACCATTCCATGATTCTGTGATCACCCCAGAACCAGGCCTGTCCACTTTTACCATTGCATATTTCTTGCATTTTGTTCATTAAACCCAAAATTTAAGTCTCCTCTATGTCCGTGTTCCACAGCCTAATTTCCCCATGAACAACTCCCTGCACTGTTTTTAAAGCAGAGGTTGCCAATATCTCTCTACCTTTTGAGCCATCACAAGCACCCATGTATAAACTCGCAATCCAAGATAATTTTATACTGATAAATAAACCAAAAACTCAATAGAATGCTTTTAGACTGGGTAAAAATCGCTTTACACAAACCAAGATAGGGTCTCCTATCTCCCTGAATAAAAATCAGAATTATCCATAAAAGCCATCAATTCCTCATGTCACAGCTTTTTTTCTTCATGGCAAAACAAATTTTATATATCTTCCAGGGATCATGGAACGTGAAATGTGAACACTAAATAAATGTGAACACTATCTTAGGCCAAAAGCACATTGAACTCTGGTGTTCCATGGACCAGCCAAGCATTTGTGTCATCACAGCTCAGATTGATTATCAGCCTGAGTATTTAGTGAACTGATGTATTAGAGAAGGTGCTAAAAGACCAGAGGGCACCTTGCAGGGACTGCAGACTGAAAATGGGGCCAAATGCTCCATTTTCTTTTAGATAACTTATTTAATATGACAGAGTTGGAGCACAAGTCCCCCCAGGGCCATGAAGACACCACACTAGACATGAAGTTGGCTTCCCAGAGCCCTTCCCAGAACCAGCACTTGCCTCACCCAGCTTATTGCCTGCTTTAATTATTCCTCAGCAGTGGGCTTGGGTTAATTCCCAGCATCTCCCGCTGCAGAGAATCCTGCACAGCCCCTGCTCCCTGGGAAATCCTTTCCCCAAATTCCTCCTGCCTGGCATGGTGTCTCTCTTCTGAGTTTCCCAGCCTAAGCAATCCCAGCATCAACACCTCTCCCTCTGCAGCCCCACTCAGAGCCACCTCAAGCTCTTTTTCCCAGCTGGTTTCCCCTGCTTTTCTGCCAACCTCACACCCTCGTGACCACCTCAATGCTTTCTTAGCACCCCCACATCACCCTGTTAGTCCAGTAGTCCAGAAAAAGGTTCACCAAACCCTCTAGAAAGTGGCCAAATTCTTTTCTATTATTATTGTTTTGTTTTTCTCCCAAATCACCATCCATGCCCCCGTTTATGAAACAATATCCAGGAGGGACGATAGGAAATGGAGCTCGTGGTTCATTAAAGGACACTAATCCTTTTGCGTCAGTGCAATGCCAGCCTGGGTTGCTGCTCCTCCCCTAATACCCTTGTAATTCAGGGGTAATCTGAGGTAGTTTTGTCCTCAGTAAAAAAGAGAAAACTATTTCCCATTTCCTGCAGGTGGGAGCACACGGGGAGGCAGGTACTGCAGGGCAGCAGCTGCCTGGTGGATTTGCCTGTGAGCCAGTCCAGGACAACCTGTTTGTGCAGCTCTACCTTTAAAAAATGGGTCTTAGGCAAAATAAAAAAAAAATAGTGGGTTTTTTGAAAAAATTGCTTTCAAAATTGCTTCCCCAAATTAGTGTACGATTTCTGCAGGGTGGTTTTTCTCAGGAGTCTGGAAAGCTCCAAGGTGACCCCAAGCTGGGGGTCCACAAGCTGCTGATTGCTTCCCCCGGGGCTTTGAAAATACATGTTCCTACAGGGCACAGAGCTGCCAGGGAGCTGGAATTTCTGGACACAATATCCAATGGCAAAAAGAAAAAGGAGGAGAAAAACATAACAACCAGGCACCCGCAAATGGAAAAACATTGAGACCCAGTTTTTAGAGATTATTATTAAGAGATTTCAAGAAACTGCCTCTTTGCCTAGTTTTAGCATCAAGCCTCTGCTCATCCCCAGGACCAGAGTTTAGAAAAACAAACCCATAAAAGCAGATCACATGCCTTCTTTCCACTGCTCTGAGCTCTGTCAGAAATGCTGTTCAGCTCCCAAAAAGTGGACAGGGGCAGGGAAAGAAAGCCTGGTTTTGCCAACTCTATAGTGTGATAGTATATAATAAAAGCCCTTTGGTGCACAGCTGTAGATCCCAAAGTGCTTTGCAAAGGTGGACAAGTGCTGCCATGACTTCACAGCCAGAGCCCATAAGGCAGGGAATGGTTAAATGACATGCCCAAGTTTTTAAGAGTAAGTTGGTGTCGAAGGGTAGAAGGGCTCTCCAAACCTGTTGACCATAAATCATGGAGTTGTTAAGAGACATGTTCAAATCCTTAAGAATAAGTCAGTGTTGGAGAGCAGAAGGGCTGCACAAGCTTGTTGACCTCAGCCTTCACCCCCATTTACCCACCTCCACAATGATCACAGAGAGTTTGGCTTTTTTTCCCTAAATCCCAGAGCATGACCCCAGCTCTGTGACACAGATATCACCACACACAGGGTCAGAGGGGAAGGATCATACTCACATCTGCATAAACGTTGGTGCCAAACACGGGTGCCCAGTACGATGGCTCATCTTTACAGTGGGCTGGACAATAAATCCTAGAAAACAAGTTATTCATATTTATTCTCCATATCAAGGCTGAACAGGAAAGCGAGCTGCATTCCTGGGACATTTCAAGTGCCTGCATCTGGTCTGCAGGTGGCAACAGTGAATTTAATCATTTGTTCCCCTCAGATGACATTTGGTTGTTACAGCAGAACTGCAAATAAAGGGATTTAGACCAGTAAAAGAGGGATTGGTCTTTTATGACCTTTTCAAAGGGGAGCACCTGCATTTTTGCACAATGCTGTGCACGTAAGTCTTTGCATGTTTGTGCTCCCCTGCCCTGCCACAACCTACACCTGCAAAGAGCAGCTTTCTAGAACATTCTTCCATGTTTTAGAGTAGAAAGAAAAAACATCCCAAAACCAGCAAATGCAAGAGAGTAAAGGCAGAGAGTGAAGTTGCACACTCACACATTGGGGTGCACAGGGATGGGATCCCATAGCCTGACTTACAGGCTACTGAAGTGATCCGAAAACATAACATGAGTTTTCTGTTGTGATGGCAAGAAAAGCAGGGTGGCAGGAGGAAACATGCCAATCCCAACCTCCTCCAGTTCATCCAGTAAAATCAGCTCTATTCCCACCAGCCCTCAGATTCAGGGAGCTCAGCACCCCCTGTTAAGCTGCCCCTCTTTGGAGCAGAGCAGGTTTAAGCTGAACCCGGATGGGTTTGTGTTACCTGGGGCAGTGACTCGCTGGCTTTTTGAAGTGGCACAACTCAGCTACCGTGGTGTAACAATCCAGTGTCTGTGCTGCCAGGAGAAACAGGGAGAGGCAAATCATTAGACCTAAAAGCTCAGGCAGCTGCAGAAAACACACGTCACAGTCACACAACATATCTGGTGAGACCCAGCTGAAGGCACCAAGGGGAAAGCTGCTCATTCCCACACCGGCAGCAAAAACTCAGGAGAGGGTTGACCAGCTCTCCAGCAGGATTCCTGGCACCATAATACAGTGTGGCCTTGAAAAAGTCACAGCTTTCAAAAGGGAAAAGCAGCCGATCCCCAGCATGTGTTTTTGCTACAGCTCCAGGTGTGGAGATATAATAACCTGACCCCTACAGCTCTCCCTGAAAATGGCTCAGGTGGATCTATTCAAAGTGATGATTCTGTGTAGGAGGAATTTTTTAAAGATATTCAGAAAGTGGGAATTGTTTAAAAAGTGGAGCTCCACAGTATTTATTTATATGCTCATCACAAATGTGGTGACTCACTGTTAGAAACTAATTTCACATGTATTATGTGTTCCATTACAATATTGCACTAGGACATTAGCCACTATTTTTTTTTCAGTTTTTGGAAGTGTTCACACTAGACTGAGGTTTTCATACGTGGATGGCTCATCTTCCATCCCTTTGCTATCAGCAGCTTGTGACACTGCAGCTCAAGTTTCGACCCCACCATGATCCATCACCAGGAGATGCTGCTGGAAATGGCCCATTATCACAATTTTCTGTACCTTTCTCTGAAATACCCACAGAAAAAATGAGGTGGTGGTGCTGCCCACAGTGGGTGGGCAATCACTCCAGGGTTCTAGATCACCCTAGATCACCACTCCAGGGTTTGGCTGTGGTACAGAAGTATTTGACACAACCACTCAAAAAGAACACTGAAAAGAGTGATGTTTTCAAATATCCCACAAAACTTCAGCAACAATATTTTTTTCCCTCAACCTCTGAAACTTACTCGTGACTTTGGAAACCATGAACGCGTTTGAAGGTTTACTTTTCCTGCAAAACAAGCAAAGAAAATAATATAGTTAAAAAATGAGCATAGCAGAATGACTTGGATCACTATGCCTATGTATGAGCAGCAAAGAGAATTCAACATTGTTTGGAACTCAAATACATTTGGTGCTTAAAGCAAATACCAAACTTTTTGGTGAAGGCAGTACCTAAAAGACTCCACGCCGTTCCTGGTGGACTTCACAAAAGCAGGTGTTCTCCCCTTCCTCGTGATATCCACCAGCCCTCCTTCGTTATCCAGGATGCCATAATGGATGGCAGCACGACAAATGCTTGATGACTGACAAGAGCACAAATAAATAGTGTGTGAAATAAATCTGCCCAACCACTGGGCGAAAAACGAAGGAGAAATTAAACCACCACCAAAGCACCAAGTGGAAAATAAGCTGAGTACACTCCTTTGGAATCTGGTTGTTAAATCTTACTCTCCCAGCACAGCCTTATTCTTTTATTACTACTATTATTTTAAGCGCTGCCTGGTTGAATGGCTTTTTTTTTTTTTAAATAACAAAACCATACATTTAAATACAATTTAGAAGAAAAGCAGCATTGGAAGTGAACGACCAGTCTGAAATATTTCCAGTTCTCAATGAAATATTCCAACCCAAAATATTTCTGCTGACACCACTTGGAGGGAATGGCTGTCTGCAATCACAGAAGTTGCAGGGGTGATGCAGTCACACACCAGCAGTTGGAATGGGGAATGAAAATCAGATTTTACACAAAAAAACTTTAATCTTAAACCTTTATTCACCCCAAAAGTAGTTTTAATGGGAAAACGGTGCCATGCTTTATTTATAAATTATCTTGCTAACTCAAGATCCAGCAAATCAGCCCAAAATATTATTTAGTTGCAGCATTTAACAGTGTTTTTTATAAAAAGCTGCCCACACTAATGAACAGCTCTTTGTAAGAGCTGCCTGTTGATCTCCATCCCTCACTTTCCATGGGTGTCCACATTAAGGACAACTCACGATAAAATCATGTCTGGAATCACTTTGCTTTCCCAGACTCCTTTTTATTTCATCACTAAGATGAGGAAAATACAGATAATCTTTATTAGCACCATTTTACAGCACCACAAGTGGAGAATATGAAAAGCCAAATTACACTAGAATGGTTGGCATTTCCCATTTCTGTTATTACCACTAACTCCCCACAAGTTACATCCATGAGCTATTAAAAGGTACTTACACTTTCATAATAAAATGTTCCAAAGATCTTTCCCTTGCTGTACAAGCAGCCAGCTGGGCACAAATACCTGGTGAAGATATATATCTTTGAGGGTGGCAAAAAACAATTCAAGAAAAACAGACTTTGACTCCACTTAATAGTCATTCCATTCATTTCACGTAACTCTTCCATTTTAAAAACAAAATTGCAAAATAGCTACTTTTTAAAACAGTTTCTCCACCCTCCTTGAGAGCCCGACCCAATATTTAGATTCTGTGGATTTGGTTTTTCTCCAAGTGATAAACTGTCCTGTTCTTTGCAGAAACCTTAACCAGAAGTTCTTGACTGGCTGGGAGGGGACAAGCCATGAATTATTGGTCTGGCTTGGACAGCAGTGGAATGCATGAAAAACGCTCAAAAAATGACTCTGCCAAAATTTACTGAATTATTTTGGCCACCTGAAACTCTGGGTCATCACGGCTGAATAAAATAAACCAAAGCACCTCATTGCCAGGCTTGGCTGAAGGCTTGCATGAGGAGAAATTTAGGGGATGTTTTTTGTTGGGTTTTTGTTGGGATTTTGTTTGGTTTGTTTAGTAGATCTACCTTGATAGTCACAAAAAATACACAGTACAGCCCATCCTATGCTTGCAACAACTGAGCAATATTTAGATTACTTTTTCCCACAGCGCTCCAAGAAATAGCAATAAAACACTACCTGTTGCATGTTGAGCCTCTGCATTTGTCTCTCATCTTGGTTTCACAGGTAATGACTTGTGCTGGGGAGAAATAAATAAACAAATAAATAAATATTTTAAAAGGAAAGAGCTCAGCCTGCTCCTGAACAACCTCCACACATCTTTCCTGGAGGTCTTTGGTGCAGCAAGATAAAATCTTATTTTATCCAGCCTGGAGCAATTCGTACCTCTTTAGCTCTTCACCTGAGACAGGTGTCTCTGGAATATTAGAAAGGAAGAAGCATCTGACAGCTGAAGGCTTTGATTTATAGCCTGAGGTCTGCAGTCAGAGTCTCATTCTCCATTTAATTACAGACTCTCCAGATTCCAGTAGATAAACTTGAAAAGGATGTGTTGGCTTGCCTCACCTTGTTTGCTCAATAAGTCTTTTAATTAACAACAGTTAGAAAACAACTGAGGAAGTACCAGCAGCTCCACAAATGACTTCAGAAATCTTCCCAAGAAAAAAAAAAAGAGGAAACAAACTATAAAACCCAGAAAAGCTGCAAAGAGGGGAACTGCTGAGTGTAGAGTGTTTTAAATTGGAAATAAAACCAGTATTTTCTAAATTGATTACTGATGGG
>NW_020897727.1:7920292-8036107 GCF_003984885.1 Neopelma chrysocephalum
TCCTCTGGGCACGAACAGCATTTATAGCATCTTACAGAAAAGATTTGAAAGGATCCCCACTAATTAATGAAAAGAAAGTCCTGATATTGCTGCTCCTGTTTCCCACAGAGTCTTCCCTCTGAGGGAAAACACAAATTAGCTGAAGAGCACATATTCCAACAGGGCACCCCCTCCCCTCTCCCCACTGCAGCCCACCTGCACCCTGGGGTCCTCCCCCAAACCCCACAAGGTGAAAAATGAGAAATGCCAGGTTGCAGCAAAATAAGCCTCTGCTTTGGGCAAGTCTCCAGGGAACCTGCCTCTTTCCAGGAGCCCAGTTCTCTCTGAAGCCAAATATGTGGGAGGAGAAAAACGACCCCAGGAGCTCCTGCATGCTGAGGGGCAGCACTGCTATACTGGAGGGCTCACATCAATAATATGTTTTACTCTCCTGACCTCTCTTTCCACAGGTGAGGAAAAGCCATCCAGGATCCCCTTCTCTCCTCCGAGAGACAGGAATTGCTGCATTCATTTTGCAGCCATGAAAACCAAGGTGGGGAGGGAGGAAAAGGCTCCATCCCTGGCCCCCGAAGAAGCAGGGCAGGCGGCCAAGCTCTGCCCACCCACGTCACCTCTGGGAAGCACTGGAGAACATTCCCTTCCCAAACAAACCCCGCAAGGACGGGATCGCTCCTGCCAGTGCTCAAAATCCCACTGGAGCTCCCGAGCCAAACCCCTGGAAGCTCAGAGCTGCTTCCCCCTGTCCCAGCTCTTTCATTTTCCCCAGGAAAACACGCTGAATCTGAGCTCCAGATTTGAAGCAGTTCAGAGGTTTTCAGCTCCAGCAGTGGCTGACGATTTCCCACGTGTCACGATGTCGAAATATTTAAGGATGGCTAATTAAAAGGTGCACAACGCTGTGGCTGCTTCTAATTAGAAGTTTCCACATCCTTGCTCAGCAATTTTCCCCTATCCCAGAGGGTGCCCCAAGCCCCTCACCACACACCTTTGTAGCAGAGGTTGTTCTGGCAGCCTCCTCCATAGCTTGGGGGGCACTCGGAGCAGGGACGGCCGGTCTTGTACGGAGCTTCTCCGATCCAGTTGCCCCTGCAAGCACAGGAGCAACGTGCACCCATCAGACACCCAAACACCCACCCAAGACCAGAAACATCACCTGGCCCAGAGCAACTAAGCAAAGACTGAACAACCAGCACAAGAAAGCCTTGTAGGAAAAAATATTCTTCCTCATGTCACCTCCAAAATGACATTTTTAGGTGTTGTTACATAAATAAATCGTGTGCAGTATCACTTTTATATTAACTTCCAATATAAACACTGGGATCTTATGTAAACAGAAATAAATCAGTGGATTACTGCATTTTTCTCAAGAAACTACTGAAAATAAAAGCCCATTTTGGCACTTTGTCCTGCAAACTTTAGGGGCCGAGGAGGTTGAAGGAGCCGGAGTTAAGCCCATGGCTACGAACTCCTGGGTTATTGCTCTTTCAGCTGTCTCCACCTATAAGGCTAGATGAGGACAATGTGCACCGATGCCAGAGAGAAAAGATTAAGCAGAAACTGCAGGAATAGAGTATTTTTCCATCCAGCAGCCCTCAATGGATGATGTGCAAATGGTCCAGCCTGCTGTGGGAGCTGTGCAGGAGATGGTGTGATCCCGTATGAGGAGCAGGTTGTTAAACCCCTCCAAATCATGAGCAAAACGAGTATCTAACCTGGGGAGAGGGGCTTAGACACCCAGAGAGCTCTGCCTGGGTCATGACAGCTCTATGCCCACACACCTTTTTCCTTTGCATTATTCTGCACTATGATCCCCAGAAGTCAGATGCTGTCCAAGCCGCTCCATTTGCATATAAACGGCTTCCTATTTCATTTTGTTTTGAAGTTTTAAATTGCCAAGGGCTTGGAGTGGGAATGTTTCTGCTATTAGCCATTAAAACAAAAAATATTAAGTGCCATTGCCAGGTAGGAAACTTCTCCTGGTTGTAGTAGGCAAGAAATGTAATTTTCATTTTGCAATTTAAGCAAACCATCAAGCTAGTGAGATTTTCACTGATGCAGTTATTTCAGGGTTTTTTTGGCATTCCCCACCACCCCATCCCCTCCCACCCTTTGACAGCAGAGAGCAAGCCTCGCTCAGCAGCACACGCCAGCTCCATCCTGGCCACCTCCTGCTCCTCCTTCCCTTCCCGTGGCAGGAACATCAAAGCTCCAGCCTGGCCCAGGCCCCTCATTCAGTTTTCCAGGCAGCGCTCAGTAGTTTTGAACCAGCCCTGTGCTGCTGCCTAAAGAGAAAATTTAAAGCCACAACCACCAGTCTAGACTGCCTGCAATCTCTTCCCCAGATCCTGGGCTAGTTAAGCAACCTGCCAGTTTTGGGAGAGCTGGAGAGAGCCCAGCTGCTCTGCCTTACTTGGGGGAGTAGTTGCAGACCAGGTAGACAGCGTTCTCCCAGATTTCTCCCCAGACATTCATCTGCTTGCAGACGTTGACAGCACAGCCAATCTTGTTGGTCGTGGCCCAGACTATCTGCAAGGGCAATACAGTTATTGAAAAATAAGGAAATCACCCCAATCCAGGCAGAGCTGTGACATGTGGAGAGATTGGGTACAATGGTGTCCTCTACCTGGGTGTAGTGCGTGCACATAGAGCCTGTGCACTTGTCCGGGCACCACGGGTTGCACTCGTGAGGATGAGGGAATGTGTAATCTTTGACTTCATCATACCAAGATTGGACGTGGAAAGCTGGGGATCGATACCTGAAGGAGAAAAAAGGCAGTTTAAATCATGATGTTCTGGTAGAAATTTTGGAATTAAAAAAAAAATCTCATTGACAATGTTAATGATAATGTTCAGGATTAGATATTGGGAAGAAATTCCAGGGAGGTGAGGCCCTGGCACAGCTTGCCCAGAGAAGCTGCCTCATCCCTGGAAGCGTTCAAGCCCATGTTGGACGGGGCTTGGACCAACCTGGTCTCATGGAAGGTGTCCCTGACTATGACAGCATAGCTGGAACTGGGTGATCTTTTAGGTCCCTTCCAACTCAAACTGTTGTGTGTTTCTATGATTTTTTCCCTTAGATTCACAGCCTGACCTGACTCTGTATTATTTATAGGTTTGACATGATCCTCAAGTGCCACTGCCCTGAAATGCCCTTCTCACTTTTCCACACAACTACAAAATAACTTCTAGTTTGGCGGAAAGTTGTGTTTTGAAAGTAAACAGAAGTGAGGGTTTGCCAAACATCTTAAACCAAAAGCCATCGTGTACCTATTTTACCACCAGGCAATTTGCTAAATCTGGAAGTACCCCCAGAGCTAATACTGTAAGACCTTTGAAAGTGAGTGGGCTTTTCCACACTCACATCCCACCACGAGCTGCTGAAGAGTAGCTGGAGCACTACACCCCCATCCCACCTTTTATTGCAGGAATTTCCCCCTGCACCAAGCTCCCCATGTACTTTGTGTAACCTATGCCCCAGGTACCACAGCCTGGGGCACTGCTGATGCTGCTTGTGCTGTTTGGGGAGCACAAATGGTGTCAAAATTACCTGTAGAAGTACGTATTTTACACGCTACATACGCAGAGCAAACAGAGATCTGCAAACTGCACCAAAGCCACTGCTTTTTATTGCTTTCAACAGCTCACACGGAGCAAGCTGCCAGAATTCCAAATGATATCATTACCAACTGGAGCTCACTCTTTCAGCCAACTTTTCATTAAAAATCATTCATTAGAAATATTTTGAAAACATCCATCTCATGATGTCATGAGGCGAATACTTTCCGAGTCCTACTTTACAGGGGAGGAAATTGAGGCAATCAAGTTATGGCCCGTTCCTGAAAAAGCTGAGATAAATCTGATTTCTCTTTCCTCTCAGTGGCTGCAAAGGGAGCAAGATTGGATCTACCTCCATCAGGAACCCATGGCCATCTTGAACACTTGTAGGAGAGCCAAGAACAGCACGATCTTTTGACTTTGTTTCCAATGGATTAACCACTCTACTTTCCAATCATTAGTTAATTCTGCCAACAAAAACAAGCCTGATTTTTATATCAGGCTAATTTCACACCAGCAAACTTCCATTGCTTTCCACCAAGTTCTACCTGATTTACAACAGTCATAACTGCATTTCCACCCAGGAAATGGGTGGAAATCCCTCAGGGTTCCTGAGCAAGTACAAGATGTTTGCTGTGCAAAGCAAGTTTAACCTATAAAAGGCTTAACAACAGAGGCTTAACAATAAAGAAATTTCACCTTGAGATGGAGAGGAAAATCCATTTGGAAGCCTTAACATCAGCTTTCCTAACTGAGTTAACAACTCTGGTTTAAAAACTTGCCCCAGGAAGTTGAAAAAAAAAATCTGCAAAGTGTTCTCAGGAAAGAGAAATTAGAAGCTGGATAAATATTTGTTGAAAATACAGCAAGAGATAATTAAATTCATAACTAGCAGTTGAATCCAGACATGGCTCCTGAGAAACTTCGGTTTTCCCCTGGTTCTCTACATGATGCCAGAACCCCTCCCTGAAACAGCAGATTTAGGAGCCAGGGTTAAGACTTCTGTAGCTGATCTCCTTAAGGAGTAGGAGTGACCTTAAGCAGGTTACAGCTGTGTTACCCAGAGATACAGATGACTGGAGGAGCCCAAATCAATGCTGGTTCGCTGGGAACTGTGGTGGCTGCAGGTGTTACTGTTCCACCAAAGCAATCACAATTAATGATCCTCAGTTTTTCTTCCCTTTCCCCGTGCTCTGTCAAGCACCAAAGCAAGCTTTTCCAACTGTCTCTAAAGGAGGATCCATAAATTGCTCTTTGCAGTGATTCTGTAGCCCCCCAGCTCTTACCTGCCCCAGTGAACCGCCAAGTTCTGCCCGATGGACCTGATGAGGTCACTGGGCCCGTGGTCCCAGATGCACTGCTGAGCCCAGGCCTGGGCTGATCTTTCCAGCTCATCATCCCAGGTCTTCAGGACGTGGGGAGAGAAAACAACAGGTCATTTTTTCATCTCACACTTGTTAGATCAAGAGACGAAACCAACAGCAGTTACTGGAGAAAGGTTAAATTATAGTTCACACGTACATGTCCAGCCTGTCCTAGTGGAGCCAGCACATTTCAGTGATGTGCCCCAACATAAAATCACATTTCTCAAGATGTCCCATTGTCGTGAAAGTCCAGGGCACTAAAGGGTCTGTGATTTGGCCTGGTTGATGCCATGCTTCTTGGGAGATGCTTTACACAGGTCAGCAGAAAACACACAAACACACCTGGGAAGAGCTCAAGAAGCCATCCAGACTATCCACCCTAAAACACAAGATATTCTTGGCAGGTGGGGTTTTTTTCTAATATGTTTTAAAAAAAAAAAAAGTTAAAAAGTTAAAAAACTAAAAGTCAAGGTTGGAGATCCCAGGACTTGCTCATGACACCTATTTCTGAGACTTGCAAGAGTTCTAATGTGCAATCAGTGCTTTGATGTTGATTTTCCATCATTGTCCTTACTGTCGGGATATCTCCAGGCTTTCCTATCAAGGCCAATTGCATCAGTGGATGTATTCCTGCCCTCTGCTACCACATAGCTGGAGATTTTTGGTCCAAGTTCCTAATCAAGAAGTGTAGGTCTCAGTCTCCCAGTCCCATCTCCCCATCTCCTTCCAGACTAACTGCAGAGTCCATCAGTGGATCCAGCCAAATGCATCAGAGCAGGCAAAGTCCCAGCTAATCTCACTCTCACTCAAAGGCATGAGGTTGGAAGTGACAAATCCCATTTCTGTTCCCACTGAGGGAAGGACGTTAGTGTGAGATCACTCCTCATGGAATATCACCCAGCTGGAAGCCAAAGCAGCGCTCAAACATGACACAAAGGCAAACAGGAAAGCAGCTCTGCTGGCTCCGCTGCCCAGGAGTGTATTTGTTCTAAAGGCCAGACTTGCTGGGCCCAGCAGCCAGTGCCCTGAATTCATTGTGTAATTACTGACAGCTGCTCTATTCAGAACAGCCCTCAGAGGATAATTCATTGGGATTAAAATATTACCGCACATTCCTACAAATAAAACCAAAGAGAAGAGAGGTCTTGTAATGTGTCTCCAGCCCATTCACGTGCCAGCACAAGATTGTCCTTTTGGACATTTACCATCACAACCAGCTGCTCTTTCCAAGTCCTGTCTTCTCCAGAAAAAAGCAACTTCTGATCTCAAACATATCAAAGGACCTGTCAGAGCCTGTTTGGAGGGCTGGAGGGCATTCAGGCTCCCAAACACATTTAAAAACCATCAAGTGTTCTTTCTGAGTGAGTATCTGGACATAGTGTCAAGCAGTTATAGCTGGGATGAGGAAGGACTGTGCATCCCTGGATAAGATGAGAGGAAAACACAGTATCTCCTGGAACTTGGTGTGTCCACACTATCTGTGTAAAGAAAACATGAGCTCATCTCACTGAGCTCACAGCCCAGGCCTCCCAGAACAGCTTATCATTAAACACACTCAGCAACCCAGATTCCAACAACATCCCAGAGCTGCCCTGGGCTCATCAGCCTGGCTTTGGGCTGACCAGTGACCAAGCAAATCCACGTCAATCTGCAAAACCCCGTGTGGACACAGCTCTGACCCAGGGAATGAAACCATTTTCCGTCCCAGCCCTCCAGCTCCTTGAAGGTGATGGGATTGGACCCACCACACACATTCCCAAACCTCCATCCCAGCAGACTGTTGCAGCTGTGCCGAGACACACAGCTTTTTGTGGTCTCCCACTTTCTGCGCTCGGCAGTGACCAGCCACAACCCGCCTTCCCATCCAACACAAAAGCCACAGACACTCTCCCAAGACATTCTGCGCTGCGAGTTCCCCAGGCTTTCTAGCACAGCTTCATTCCCTGCAGCCTCAGAGGCGGAGATGCTCCAAATCTCCTAATTTAATGCAGAGACATGGTGAGCAATAGGCCATTAAAAGGAAACTAAAGCCAACATTTGCGTCCCGTCTCCCTTTGATGCCTACGGATAAAATAAATGAGCTCGGACAAAAGACACTCAACAGGTAAATTGGGAACCAGCTCTGTCTTTGCACAGCTTTGTTCTGGATGAGCAGAGAAGCTCATTTCTGCAGGCTCAGATTACAAAGCCATCACATTTAAATCAGAGCAGTTATTTGCCTCTTGCTTCTCAGACGCGAGTGCGGTCAGGACGCTGGAATTATTTCAGAGCAATAAGTATGGGGGGAAAAAAAGAGATTTCAGACTTTCCCAGCTATACTTGCAAAAATTCTTTATGCCAATATTCAAAGCAGTATCTAGGAAGGTTGCTGAAGCCAGAGGGGCAATGAGCCTGTGCTCAGTTTCCTTCATAAGCAGAGGCTGAGAATCCTTTGGGTATGTGTGATTCCAAGTGATTTAGCACATTTTCACTCCTGAAAATTCATAATGGCTTTTCAAAGTACAGTATACACTATATGTATGAAATATATGCATGGCACACACACGTTATGCTACAACTTGTAGGTGCAGATTTAGTAAGAACACATCCCACAAAAAAGTCTACTTACTCAGCCTCAGGACTTTGTAAATCTAACTCCAGACATCTGAATTCCAGTGATCAGGTTACTCACTCATTTTCCTCCCCAGCTTAGACTTTCTGCAATACTGGCAGCTTAATTTTAAAAGTGCCATGAAACTTCAGGGCTGACATGTCCTGGCAGAGCTTTGGTAACCCCCACAGAAATACTATCCCATCCTGACAGGGAAAGTCAGCACCCTACAGTTGAGAGGAAGGATGCATACCTTATACATGAAAACAAACTATTTTCCTTCCAGCAATCTGCACTGAGAACAATTTTGCTTTATCCAGCTGTCTCTGAGGCCGCCGCAAGAGGAAAGATTTCTGTCTTTCATCACTGCTGAAAGCCATCTGACTAAGCCATATTAAAAGGTCACAATGCCTTAGGATCTATTATGTCCTTTTTTTACTCTGGGTCCATTATGTTCTTTTTACTCTGGGCCTATTAACAAGGGGCTTGTTTTGGTCTTGGCACCCATCCACTGCTGTTACAAAGTCCAAACACACAGTGGAAGTGTCGATCATAGATTTGTTAGAGGGGTTAAGGTAATTCTGTACTGGCCCAGCTTCATCAGGAAGTTGTGCACTGCTCACTCATTTTCCATTAACACTGAATACCTCTGCCAACTTTCAATTAATTACACAAACCCAGCAGCTAAACTGTTTCTTTCTCCATTTTTTTCAGTCTGTTTTACCTTTCTCCCATATGTATATAATTCTTTTCATCTCCAGATGAGTCATAGGACCCAGTTTGGTATTGGTTTCTTATCAACAATGTCCAACAACCTAAGTTCATCCTGTAGCAGTTAAATATGTCCCTTTCCTGGAATACCTTTGCCCCCATTGCCATTTTAGACCACTTAAATGCGTCAGATATGGAGCTGGGAGAAAGGACCTTCACAAGGCAGTGTTTGGAGATGGACGGGCAAGAACATGCTCTACCTACTTATCCCCAAATTATCCCTGCACGTCGCTGGTGACACTCCACACGGGCACCAAAGGGAAAGAGAAAAGTTTATCTGTGGTACTAAAGACAGACCATCCTCTTAAACGAGTCCAAATGAGAAATGTCCTATGCAGGACAAAGGATTAAAGAGAAATTCCTGTTCAGCTTATACACGGCATTTCCAAGTCATCCTGGGTAAACACGAACACATGAAAGGCTGATTATGGCCCTTCCAAGCAGCACCATCTTATACTCAGCTCCTTTCTTCACAGCACATAAGGCCCTTTCATTTGCCCTCAATCAGCCATAAAAACCACTAGAAAAGCTCCCAGAGCAAAGGCAAACAGAGAAGTGTAACCGCGCCGCGAGCGCAAACAGCAGCCGGGCAGTGGACAGTCCACAGCACTCTGCCATCCCCAGAGCCAACCCAAACACACTGGGCTTGCTCATGCTCTGTGTTTACCCTCTGGAAGTCAATCAAGTTGCCTCTTCTGGCAGTACTTCCCTGCAGGATAACGTGAGAGCTGCTGAAGAAGAGATACAATCACTGGTTCTTAGAAAGGCACGCGATGCCTGACAAAAGCGCTCCAGGAGACTGGAGTGAGTGCTGATGGGGACCAAGCCATGCACACTTGTCCTTCCTCAATGTCCTCTGCCCTCCCTTCTCTTTTCCTTCTCCTTAGAGTCACAAAAGGCAAGATTTTCCATTTCCAGCCCTCATTTCAGCACAGCTGGCAAACAATTTTATATGACATTCAAGTGTACTTTTCTTTTACCCTTTTAAAAACGGTCTTAACAAATCATTAATCACCGGATCCGTCAGCAGAAGTGCACAGTTGAAGTCAGACTAGCCTTGGTCAGAACTATATTTGCACATTGGGAAAAGGCACACAAAAAATAATTATTTGCCTACATCATTTTGTGGCCCTGTAATATTTTGATGGCACAGCAAAAATAGCTCAAAGGAGGGTCTCTGGCATCAGGTGAAGAAAAGCTATTCATGGGAATTGTTGATGGCAAAGGCATATTTAATTCTCAAACCTTTAAGTTCTCCCTCTGAAGTGGGAGAATACATTGACCAAACTTTTATTTTGGTTTCCTGAACTACAAAAAGCCAATAGCACTGACCCATCCACCCACAAAATCCCAAAGTCCTTCCAGCTATTTCCAGTGATTTAAATTCTTTGCAGGTGGAGCCACATTTCTCAAGTCCTGTTTCTCTGTGGCCCAGAGCAGATTCCCAGCAGCATCCTGAATGTTTGGCTCACATGGTGACCAGTGTATGACAAGAGGACAGATGCCACCTCCAGCGTTGGGTGGTAGCTGATGGCAACCCAAAGACCATCAGAAGATCCTCTGAGCAAACTGTGGTGTCCGAAAACACTCCAAACAGCCTGAAACCTTTCACAGGGAGAACATGGGTTAAAGACTAGGGAAAATTTGATGCTTTTATGACATTAAGGTAATGGAAGAACCTGCTGAGGCAGGCTGTGGAATTGCCATCACCGGAGATGCATCCAGGGCTGGGCCAGACCTCATTTATGAATAATGGAACCAGTCCTGAAACTATGTAGTGGATGGACTCGATGACCCATTAGCAGCCCTTTCCAACCAAAACAGTCCAATGATCTAAAGCATCGTTCACTCTGGAATGAAATTGCTTCAGGAAACCTCTTGAGAAAAACTTACTTCAGAGGAAATTTGCTGCACCTCTCGCACCACAAGGAAAATTAAAATACAGTTAGGAAATACAAAAAATAGCAATAAAGTGAGGTATCAGGCACTAGACTCACCATGTATTCCATATTAGAGGCCACTGGGTAAACTTGACCTCTCAATTTATTGTGGAGCATCAGGATCTCCTGTCTGTCTGAGAATAAAATGGCTCTCTTGGATCTGGAGTGAGCTTCCCCATCCCGATATTTACTCAGGATGCTCTCCAGGTGACTTGAGTTGGGCAAGATAAAGCATTCAGCTGTCACTGTCAGGAGCAGTACACATCCAAGAGGAATGATCCAAGGCAGGGCAGGATTCATGCTTCCTCCTTTACAGCCAGTAGAAGCAAAGATGAAGGTGACAGTAGGTTTTCTTGCTGGGACTCCTATGGCTCAACACAGATCTGGAATTTGGGGAGAAACAGGCAGTGAAGGCAGTGCCAGAGGAGCTCTCAGTGCATATATCATCCAACAACGAGGCCCCACAGACCATATTTGTGCTTGGAAATAAGTGATGCCTACAATTCCCATTCACCCCAACGACAGGAAGACCTGAGCAACACCCTGAGTGATGGGGACTCAGTTTATTACACCACTGATGTGTTGGGACTCCCCAGACATGGCAGAAGGTGCCTCCTGCACCCCAGCACCTTTGGTGGAGGTGCCACCTCACAATGCCCAGCAGCTCTGAGTAATCCCAGCTCCATCCCTTCACAGGCAGGAAGGGGAGACATTTGGAGTTATTCCCACAAAGAGCAGCTGCTAAAGTAGAGAACAGATATTAATAAAAGGGAAAGTAAAATTCCCAGGAGGCCGGATCGCAGAGGTCAGGCATCAACACGAGCTATTCGGGATGGAGCCCAGCAGGACGGCTGCCAGGCTGTGTGAGAGCGGCTGGTTACGGGAAATGTCACCGTAACACCAAACAACGCCAATCCCTGCCGGCAGTGACGCCCCGGGGGGGGTCTCTGACGCGGCGCTTCACGTAAGGCGGGATCAGGGCCAGGGATGTGAGTTATGGAAGATCAGGAGAGCAGCCGGAGCACCCGCCCTCCCCCGGCCCCATCAGGTGTTCCCGTGCACTTGGAAGCATTGTCAGCACAAAGGGCTCAGAGGGATGGTCTTGATTTGGTCGTTGCCGGCTTGGAACAGCTTTGTTTAATCCCTCTCCCTTGCTCCACGGTGCTTCCACTCCACTTGCTATTCCCAAACTCCCCTCTGCTCCAGTTTATCCATCTAACAATCCTTGCATGTCTTGGCAGGTTTTATCTAGATCAGGAGCTGTTCAGGGAAGGCAGTCTGTGCTGCTGCAGGGCTCTACAGCACCCACTGCTCCTTACTGGGATCTAAGAGCCACTGGAGCAGGATTAATCCGGGCAAGAAGCTTCCATACAGACAGTGCAAGCACAGGATCTCCCTCCTTAAGACTAAATTTTGGAGGAAAAATGAGGTGAGGATCTGGTTTTGACAGCAGTGTTGAAAGCCATGCTGAAAGCATTCCTACACAGCAGCAGGAAACAAACCCCAGATTAACAGGAATTATTCGAGAAGTTTCATCCCAGTGACACGGGATTTGGACACACTGAGACCAGCTGAGCTGGAAACCATCCAAGGAAGGGAAAAGCCATCCAGCTCCCAGCTGGAAAAGCTACGCTCAAGCACAAAGCCCCAGATCCCCAGACCCCAGACCCAGCACAACAGCAACTGGGGAGGACAGTGGCAAGCATGAGGTGCTTTGCACCAACAGGGACCCCCAAAAAAACTTTGAGACTATTGAGAAACCCTGAAAACTTGTTGGCTGACTACACAAAAGACACAAAGTCCCTGTTTGAGGCTTCTTTCTTATACTGAATATTAAGGCAGATGAAAACCAGCTGCCCTCAGCCTCTCTCCAGGCAGCACATTAAGCCTTTGCCGGGGTAGGACAATGCAGGATGTAATTTGCTCAGTTTAGGTAACAGCTTCTCATCATTTCCTGCTCTGCAGAGCGAGTCCAACACACACGCCTTGTCCCCAGCTCCAGGCACACCTGAAGACAGGACGTTCAGTGGCACTGGGACAAATATTCCTTTAACCTCATCCTCTTCTCAGCCCTGTTTGTGGCATTCGCTTCCCCCCGAGCAGGAGCCTGACTTTCTAACCCGGCTACAGAGGGGCAGGGGCAGCAAAACGAGCTGTAGCTTTTGTAGACCGTCTGACCCAAATTCAGGGAACAATTCCTACTTTGAGGCACTTCCCCAGGAGTTTAAAAATAGTTGCAGTGCCACGGCCGTTTACAATGTGGCCATTTAGCAGCGGCAGCTCTCCCTGCAGCCTGGCCTGGAGGCAGAGGAACAGCCGGCGCTCAGAGGCTGCCGTTGCACCCCTCGCTTGGCCGGGTGCCCTTTGCTAAATAGGAGCCCCAATCCACCACCCATTTAAGGCAAACACTGAACTTTCAGAAAGGGCAGATTGAAAAAAATCAGCTGTAACATCTGAGAGCCAGAGGAGCTGCCCCACTCACGGCTCCGCAGCGAAGCCACCGCGTCTGGTTTCGCGACCCAGCCAAAAACCTCGCAACAGATGGTGCATTATTCCTCGGGATGTGCTTCCCAGGATCCCATTTGACAGCAAGGGGATACCAGCACCTCTCTAAAATTAGGTCACTTAGGTTTTATCTTCTATTTCATTTTGAGTGTGCGGGTCCCTTCCTCTGCTTTGGCTTGAGGTGGGGAGCGCTGAGCATCCGAAGGGAGGACAAAGGAATTGGAGAGGGACAGAATGGAAAGAGTTCCCTGGCCAAACTAATTGAAAGCAGCAGAAAGATGCTCACATTTCAGAGAGCTCTCATCGATTTCAGATGTCCATCCATCTGCCTCTTGATACCCTCATGCCCAGGTGCAAGGAAACACTGGGACACGTGTTGCAGCTCAGCCAGACCAAGTGCCCTGCAGAGCTGGGGCAATGCCTCCAGGCTCCATCAGGAGCTCCTCATATGGGAAGGATGGAATCACGTTGCCTTTGAGTTGGAATTTGATATTATTCACAGAAAATTATCAGCTGACAGTCAGCTGAGGAAGCCTCTGCTGTTGATTTAAAGGGTTCAAGAGGAGCATTAGCACAACCTCCCTTTAAACACATCAGGCCCTTGATACTGGTGCCAGGTAAACATCTGGGAGCGATCAGAAATGACTGAGTCAGCAGAAACCGACTCCTTAGTGTGCTGAAAAGCCTGTCCAAGGTGGGGACAGAGAGGAGGCCTTCTTCTGGGATCTGAGGGAGTTAAAGAGCTGCACTGGACTTTGGAGAAGATTATTTTTAGAAAGCTATTTCCCCAGCTAATGGATGGTGTCTGCTTTGCACGGAAAGCAGGAGAGCTGGTCGCATCTGAAGCCTGGCATGTGAGGCTGCTGAAGCCACATGCAGGCTGACTCCTGTACTTCAGGATGTCCTCATGTCACCTTATTCCTTGTGGATATTGAGCTTTGACTGCCTCCCTGGTGAAGTACACGAGTGGGTGCCTACTCCTGAGTTATGGGTGACATTTGCAGCTAAAGCATCCCAGGACCTGTGGAGTTACACATGGCACAAGCTGACAAGGCAGGAAAATGCAGAAGTCAGCTTGGGATATCAGGAAAGCATCTAAAAGAGCAAAGCAGAGGGGAGTTAGCATTCTAAATCAGCTTCTAAACTGAGTTAGTCCAGGATCAGCTTCTAGCCCAAGTTAGCCTGAGATCAGCTTCTAACCTGAGTTAGCCTGGGATCTAGGATGAGTTCGCCTGGGATCAGCTTTTAACCTGGGTTAGCCTGGGATCGGCTTCTAACCTGTGCAAAGAAATCCAGTGATAAAGCCACAACATACTTAAAGCACTAAACTCCAGCCCATCTCTTTACCTGGGATGCACACATTTCAAGCCTTAAAGAATTGTGTTGGCTTCCAAAGAAAAGCAGGATGACAAGTTCCTTGACACAGGACAACTTGATACGTTGCACTGAACACACCATAAATTCAGCACCTTCAAGCCCATGGGTCAAAACATCTGGATCTTCCATTACAGTCCACTCTCAAGAACCCAAGTAGGTGAGTTTCTATGTAAAACCACATAGAAAACCCACTGGTAACAGACACCACATGTGGTGACACTGAAATTCATTTAATACAGGACTTTAAAGCAGAGTTGCACAAACTCTGGAGCACACTGGTGTGCCCACAGGCATCAGCTCTTAGACACTGTTACAGCATCCCTTAGATATTTTCTATTTGCATAGAAATCCACTCCTGTACTTGCAAACTCCTCCCATTCATTCGAGATTAATGTTTATTAATCTTACATTAACCTCTGCAGATCATTCAGTAAGGGAAGCTCAGACAGTATTGTGTTATTTTATACCATCCAGGCAACTTTTTGGAGAAGTTACTAAAATTGTGCCTTCTTAAAAAAGTAATTTCTTGCACACACCCCCCACCCCAAACCACATTTCAGAAGCAGGGACCAAACTCTACACTTACCTCGCTGAGTACTTCCAAGTCTCCAGGTAATTGCAGCTTCTCCAAGCCTGCTTGTGGAAAATAAATTATGTATCTGAAATATTTAAGCTAGGAGGAGGGGAGAAGGATGGAACAAGCCTCGGGAGGTGCGAGATGTGCAAGGTCTCAGCTCAGCAACTCATACCAAGTGCAGTCTCACAGAGCTCCCCAGTGGTATTTATGCTCTCCAGGCAAAGAGGACAAGCATGGATCATCCAGGGTTTGGCAACGGGTGTGGAGTAACAACGAAAAGAAGGGGGGTGGGGGGGGGAAGGAGGGGGGGAAAAAGCCCCGGAAAGGAGGCAGGAGCGAGGAGCAGAGATTGGGATCGCGGCAGTTTGAAGTCAGTCATTGGGGCTCAGCAGAGCGGGACCATCCTCCCAAAGGCGGGAGCACCGGGAGGGGAGAGCAGGAGGAGGAGGAGGAGGGCAGCCCATGGTGGTATAAAAGGGCTCGCTGTGCTTTCCCCCGCAGTCGGTGCTCGGGCAGAGCTCGCAGCGCTGCGGATTCCAGGAGCTCCGGTGAGGAGGGAGGGGGAATCCAAGAAAGGGTTTTTTTTCCTGCGAGGGACTAAAGCCAGCTGGCTCCTCTCGGCTGCCAGCTCAGCCATTCCTGCTCCTTACAGGGAAATCCCACAGCGAGGGATTTGGGATTTCCCAGCTCCAGCCCTCCAGCACATCTCATGGCATCCCCCTCTTTTCCCAGAGCTGGGTGTCCGCTGGGAAACAGGAGATTAATCCCCCTCTGCAGTTTCTTCCCAAAGCTCTCCCAGCGCTGACATTCCCCACGGCTCAGTCGGGAGCTCCAGGGAATAAGGAAAGCAAAAAGCGAGTGCAACCCCCAGACAGGACTCACCCCTCCCGCTGTGCTGCTGATGCCCCAACAGCCCCAGCTGTGACATCCAGCTCCGTGCCCATTGCCGTGGTTTTACTCACAGTGAAGGGAAACGATTGAGTAAAAGACAAGCTGAAAGTTCCTTCCCTTTTCTTTAAGTAAACAAACGGGAAAAAACAAACCGCTCTGGTGAGTAACAACACGGGAATGTTACGGCACCTCCACTGCGGCAGCTCCAGCCCGCAGAGGGATGAGCAGATCCAGGCATCACCGTGCAAGGGAGTCCCGTGGGATCCCCACCCAGCAGCACTCCAGGGACAGCACATCCCTCTGTGGAAGCAGCACCAGTGACAACCCAACGTGGAGGCAGGGGAACATCAATCTCCTGGATTTGGCACGTCCAAGCAAAGCTGCCGTGTCTTTTCCAAATCCACTGCCTAGTCCTCTCTCCAAAGTTCTTAGGGAAAAAAATGTCCTTCCATTCTTCTAAGCAGTCAATATTTATTTCTTCAGGCAAAACACCAACTGCTTTTATTTACTGTTTACTAGAAGGGAGTTTACAAGATATTTAGACCCAGTGGCGCTCAGAAAGCAGAAGGACATTTATCAAACTCGTTCAAGAGCAGCAAATATTGGCAATTGAGAGAGCACAACTGCTCTGAGCAGAGAACAGAACCCTCTGGAGTGTGCTCCAAGGCATAACTGCTGATTTGATTTTGTCTCTTACACCATTTTCCTGAGAATTTTTCAAGAAGTTGCAGATTCCCATCACTCAGGGTGTATCTTCTGCTCTGTTTTCAAGTGAGACAGGGAGCCAGTCCTCACCAGTCAGCCCCAGTCCTGCAGCCTGGTACAGCCACAACACCCCTTCTGGCTGCTCTTCTCCACTGGCCATGCTCTCCCAGCTGTATTTACAAAGAGTTTCTATTTACTTCAAAACAAACTGTGTATGTGAACTGACAACACATGGTCCACCAGTTGGACCTGGCACTTCTACCCTGCCAGGAGCAATTCAGTGCAATCTGGGCAGTTTGCTCCCAAAAAAGCTCAGACTTTGCCACTAACACTGGGAAAGACCACCCAGAACTGGGCTGACAGAAGGTTCTGAACTGCTTTACTGTAAAATCACTGTATCCTCCTTTTTTTTTCCCTTGCTGCTCTGATTCACTCTGGATCAGTGACTTTGCTGTATTTCCTGAA
This sequence comes from Neopelma chrysocephalum, assembly GCF_003984885.1. Taxonomy (NCBI): domain Eukaryota; kingdom Metazoa; phylum Chordata; class Aves; order Passeriformes; family Pipridae; genus Neopelma; species Neopelma chrysocephalum. Next base: position 7,937,033 of record NW_020897727.1, read on the forward strand.
GGGTTATTTAATCAGCTGAAAGGTGCTGCAGTTCCCCCAATTCCTAATTTCTCTGAATAACGAGGGCCAACACGGTGAACCATCGTGCCCCCACACAGGCTGCCACCCCAAAACCACACAGCTCCCCAGCCCTGACTCACAGCCCTCAGAAGGTGCTGTTCACCCCAATTACCATAAAGCTGAATTAACTCATTCTCAATCTCACATGCCGACGCACAAATAATTTCCAGACCTCAGAGAAATTTGGTATTTTGTAATCTCCACAAATGTTCTTACGGGAAATGATTCCCTGTAGGATGGTTTGGGCCGTCTGACTGCTCCATCAACCTGGCTACAATCAAATCTACAAAGATTTGATTTTTTAATTTATTTTTTTAACATATACCAGGCTGGTTTCACTGTACAAGGTACAGTTGTGTTTAGGGATGAGCACAACCTGGAATGAGGCATTTTATCCACCTCATTTTGTCTGAAGTCAGCAGTTTTGGGCCATACGTTCAACTAAAGCCAAAACAATCAGAAGTTACTTTTAATCATTCCACATTATTATTGCCTTGATTACAACGTCTCCATTTCATATGTGGTAAAAGCCACATAAAGCAGGCTGCATATATAAGTATATATTAGGAGAGAGGCTTTTAATGGAATAACCAATGAATGGGAAGAGACACAGATTTCCCTGTGCCCTCCTAATTGACCACGCAGACAGCATGTCTTGATCTTCAACTTGAATTAATTCCCCTTTATTTCCTATTCAAACAAGCAATAACGGGCCCAAAGCCAGGCAGGGCAGAGGGAACAGCAGGGGGAGAGGCTGAAAACTGCAGGGTAACTCCTGGGGTTCTCTGGGCTTGACTCCTCCTCCAGAGCAGAGGGAGCACAAGGGGAATAACAGGGTGAAACCTGCAGGAACTTGTCTGTGACCACGTACAACGAGAGCAGTGGGGAACAGCAGCCCCTGGGCTGCTCCTGAGGGGCACCGGGCACGGCCACGCTCAGGTTTGGGGAAACCACCCCCTGCTTTGCTGCCTACTTACATTTCTCCTCCTGCCTGGGCTTTGTCTCTGCCTGAGGATGATGCAGTGGGGCAGAGGTAGCCAGGAAATCCCTGCCACATCCACCTTGCTCTCCAGCAGGGATGGGGGGAAGATGTCTCGACCACACAGCAAAGTGGCAATGCAGAGGTTTGCCTCTGGATTCATCAGCAGATGAATTAACAAATTAATTAGCAGATGAATTGTGGAGATCCAAGTGAATCCAAGGAGTGAAAGGCATTTATAGATTTACTCTCAAGCACAACTAATATTTGGCACTATGAACCCCTACTTATCCTTTCTCACTGCTCTCCAGTTTTGGGGCAGCCTGGACTGACTACACAGGTTCATCTGCAGCTTCTTTTCCACCTTCTCACAACAAAGAACATTCTCCCAAATGTTTAATCAGCTGATGATATGCAAGAAAACAACACCCCATAAAACCTGAGCTTTTTCATCAGTGCCCAGGTAAAGGTTGAGGTAAGAAAGGGAAATAAGCAGACAAGCAGCAGCAGCTTCAGAAAATTTTGGGAGCACCACTGACCACACTAAGTAGAAGTGAAATGTGCACTAAAAGCTACAAAATTCTTCACAGTGAGGGTGGTGAGGCACAGGTTGTCCCATCCCTGGAAGTGTTCAAGGCCAAGTTGGACAGGGCTTGGAGCAACCTGGGCTAGTGGAAGGTGTCCCTGCCCATGGCAGAGGGTGGAACGAGATGAGCTTTGAGGTCCCTTCCAACTCAAACTGTTCTGGGACTCCACGAAAATGTCTCACCTTGTTCTCACACCTCCCCACATTCCCTGGTCACATCTGCAGTGAGAGATGTTGAAACACACTTCTATAATAATAAACTGGTATAATAATAAAGTAACTGGTACAGATCTGCAGACTGAGACAGCTCAGAACTATTAACCCAGGACTCATCTTTAGAGATTTCACCTCGAAACAGAGAAGGTGAATTGCAATCACAAACTCCACAGCCCTTACAATTGGTTATTTGCTCATACAAAATTCTTTCCAAAAAATCCTATTGGGTAATTTAAAATAGCCTGAAATAAATCTCCAGTTGCACCAACCTCCAAAATCTTGGGAACATCCCCAGCACGTCCAAGGCTTGCTCCTCATTCCTAGTCAAAACCAGAGAGATTTAGAGTACATTTACAAAGATAAAGCTGGCACAGACCACCACTGCCCTCTCCTGCAGCCCAGCCCCAAGTGTGACATCATCTCCAGGGGATATTATGGAAACCAGTAGTTTCCTGATTAAAACACACACGACCTTCCCCCACCCCCAAATACCTTGTGCCTTTGATAATCCTCCTCCCCAACACCATCCAACTGTTCCCCTGCAGACCTGGCTTATGGCACAAGGTTTTCCCAACAGCCCTTTGGACCTGCACATCCAAAGTTTCCAGTTTTGAAAACTTTAGCTCTTAATGTGCATTAAAAAAAAAAAAAAACCAAACAACCCAAAACATTGCTTAAATCCTGGTTTAAACATCAGTAAACAACCACTGGATTTACGGTGTATTGGGGGGAAGTTGCTGTGGGTGTTGGGGTTTTCTTTGACATAATCACACACAGACAAAGCAAATGATCAAAAGGCTGCAAAATCCTCATTTTGCAACAACGGGAGGAGCTTAATCCAGAAAATAAAAATTGTGGCCATGTGTCCCCATCGATGTTGCCACATATTTTTTATTCCCCTTGAGCAATCCACTGCAGAAGTCAGATTTGACCAACAAGTGCATTTGTAACATCCCCCGTGAAAATTTTAAAAATTCCTACCATCTGAACACTTCCAAGTCATACTAAAAGTGGATTTCAACACTTGATTTTTAAACTGGCAATGACTCATTGTCATATCTTTAAAATAATTAGTAACACTTGTAACCTCTAGCAAGTAATGTATTAATTACTGATCACCTGCAACTTTATCTGGAATATTCAAGCAAACCTACACTATCAGAAATGCAGCTTTACACAATGCCCTAGAGATACAGGTAAATAAATACCCGACACAGCCACAAGAATAATTAAAAACAGGGTTTCTGCAATACAGAAAACTACTTCAAACAGGGTGCAGGAACAGGACATGAATAATCAGCACAGAACAGTCATTTCAAAATCTGATTTCCCTCCTATTTGGAACTCCCCACTCCCCTCAGATTTCTAAATCAAAGCAGAATGCTCAATGCTCCATGTCTCACCAGTGTGCCTCCAGGACAATTCCTGCATTGGGAAACCTTGGGAGCACCAGCCCTTGGGCAGCCCCAGCTCCAGGGCACCCTGCCCAGTGAGCAGCCAGGAACGGAGGTTTTCCCTGCAACCAGCCAAAATCCAAGTGAGCTTTGGATAGAAAATTGTTTCAGAGCTGGTGGAATGTCACCAAAATCAAGAACAGTGTCTCAGTCATGATTTGTAGATCAGAAAATACTAATAAAATCTGATTAGCTATGAAAAAAAACCTGATACATTTGGATATCCAAAACAACCAACAAAGCATCAGTTAACTTTTCCAGCATCAGGATTGCAGCAGTGCTAAAATTAACCCTGCCTGAACATTCCAGAAAGAGAGCATCCATCTCATGAGCACCCACCTTTGCACAGGGAAAACAGGACCATCCCAAAGTGCCACTGGGCTGGACACTCCCACCTAGAACTGGAGCCCTGGGCAGGAAGCTCCTTCCTGGATGGAATGGTAACAGCATTGCTAGGAGTGATCCACAGGCAGGAAAATCCTGAGCTCTTCACCATCTGAGGACAGGGAAGATGAGGGCAAACCAGGAGGGCTTTCAACAGGTCCTGCTGCTCATCCAACACATTTTTTTACCAAAAGTCTTCCATGAAAATGTCAACCGGCTAAAGGAGGGAATAGTTTAGTTGAAGATAAACCACCACTTACCTCAGAACTGTGGGGGGGCTTTCAGGAGGATACAGAAGGATTTCATTCCCTCTCATGGCTGGCCAGGGCTCAGCTCAGTTCCAAGGAACTGCCACATCCCTTGGGATGACTGATCTCCTCTCCCTTCCTCTCTCCCCTCAAAGTTCAGCTCCACCCAGTGCAAAATGGGACATTCTGAAGTTTCAAGAAGTTGTAAAATTGAAAGAAAATAATCTACACTTCAGTTGGGGGGATCCCTACACCTCATGGAAGTGCTACACGGAAATCTTTGGAGTTCCCAAGGATAGGATTTACACCTGAGGAAAAACAAAACCCACACACACACCTTAAACCAACTTTGTGACTTTTATTGATGGGCGACAACTTTATACTTCTAGATATCACTAAACTGTGTACAATTAGGAACTCAACATTATAGGAGAGCAGACAGCAAAATTAAACAAAGCAGACTTAAAGAAATATCAATCTTAATTATTTTGCCCATTTTCTTAATTTCATGTACACAGAAGCATAAATGCAGTTTGAAATTTCTTAATAGCAATAAAGTTACAATCACCCATCTATATAGACTAACATCTTAACTCCAAATATTTGATCTGCAATGTGTACTTAAGCAGTTTCTCATCGCACAATTATTAAAATGTGTCTTCTTATCAGGAACCAGCAACTCTGCAGTTTGTACATGTTTTGAAGCACAAAGGACCATTTCCATCTCATACACATCGGCTCATATTTTACCACTTATCAAAAAACTATTGGGGAAAGCAGAGAGAGCTTTTTTATTTTTATTTTTTTTTTAAATTTTTTTTAATTTTTTTTTTTTTACTGAAGTAAAGATAAAACATTTTCACAGAAATCTACAAGTTCTGTTGCTGGTGCAGGGTTTTCTTCTACTACGCATTTAGAAAGTGGGAATTAAATGTCAATCCCTTTATTATCTTAGGATTCAGCATGAACTCAGATTAATTTTTGTTTCATATTTATTTTTTTTTGTGTGTGTGATTCACGAGACTCGAGTCTTCCAACCAAGCGACTTCATTCTGGCAAAAAGTCAACACAAGCTACGTCGCGCACAAACCCACGGTAGTTTCCTTTATCACTCTTATAGTTGCAAGGCGGGGTGGGGGAAAAAAAAACAAACAAACAAAAGGAAAAATTAAAAAAAAGGAAAAGAAAAAAAGGAAAAGGAAAAAAGGAAAAGAAAAAAAAGGAAAAGAAAAAAAGGAAAAAAAAAGGAAAAGAAAAAAAAGGAAAATAAAGGAAAAAAAAAAGAAAAAATAGATTCACTCAGAAGAGCATTTAGAGGAGAGGAAATTAGTGATAGTTGGCATCCTAGAGAGCAGGGTGCTGCAGGCAGGGTCACAGCAGGTCCACGCGGCGGTAGTACAGGAGGTAGGCTGTGCGTTCCGCAGTCGGCTTCACCACCTGGTACTGATGGATCACCTTCACGGCCTGGTCGTCGATGCGCAACCAGCCGTTGAGCCCGATTTGGAAGACGTCCGTGGTGTAGTGGCCACCCGTGGCGCTGTTCCCGTGGTGATACACAACTGCAGGGAGACAGGAGTGAGGCACGAGGGCACCACACAAACACACACACACACACAGCCGGGGAAACGGGGGATCAAGGGAAAGGCTCGCTCATGGAATAGTCCGAGTTGGAAGGGACCCACCAAGATCACAGTTCAACTTCTTAAGTGAAGGATTGAAGCCACGACCTTGGCATTATTCCTGGAGCAGGTGCAGAGGAGAGCAACAAGGTTGGTGAAGGGACTTGAGCACAAGTCCTATGAGGAGAGGCTGAGGGAGCTGGGGCTGTTCAGCCTGGAGAAGAGGAGGCTCAGGGGAGACCTCCTCACTCTCTACAACTCCCTGACAGGAGGGGGGAGCCAGGTGGGGGTTGGTCTCTTTTCCCAGGCAACTATCAGCAAGACAAGAGGGCTCGGTCTTAAGCTGTGCCAGGGGAGGTTTAGGTTGGATATTAGAAAGAATTTCTTTCCAGAGAGGGTAATCAGCCATTGGAATGGGCTGCCCAGGGAAGTGGTGGATTCTCCGTCCCTGGATGTGGCATCAGTGCCATGGTCTGGGAACCGCAGCGGGGTTGGATCAAGGGTTGGACTTGATGATCTCAGAGGTCCCTTCCAACCCAGCTGATTCTATGATTGTGTGATTATTAGCACCATGTTCTGACCAACGGAGTCAACCCACTGCCCCTCATTGTTTTCTCTAGATGGGATGATCCGGCTTAGGCAACAATCTCTAAGTATTTTTTAGTTCTTGCTTACATTTGATTCTGTGTAGAATCACAGAATGGTTTGGGTTGGAAGGGACCTTAAAGCCCATCTCATTCCACCCCCTGACATGGGCAGGGACACCTTCCGCCAGACCAGGTTGCTCCAAGCCCCGTCCAACCTGGCCTTGGACACTTCACAGAATCATAGAATCAGCAGGGTTGGAAAAGACCTCTGAGATCATCAAGTCCAACCCTTGATCCACTACCACCGTGGTTCCCAGACCATGGCACTGATGCCACATCCAGTCTCATCTTAAAAACCCTCAGGGACAGAAAATTCCCTGAGCAGCCCATTCCAATGCCTGATTACCCTCTCTGTAAAGAATTCCTTCCTAATATCCAACCTAAACATCCCCTGGCAGAGTTTATCACCATGCCCATCCAGGGATGGGGCAGCCATAGCTTCTCTGAGAATTCCATCCCAGCCCCTCACCACCCTCACAGGGAAGAATTCCCTCCCAGTATCTAATCCAACCCTGCCCTCTGTCAGTGTGAAGCCATTCCCCCCTGCCCTGTCACTCCAGCCCCTTGGCAAGAGTAACATTAGTCACACTTCTCCAGCATAGCAAATCTCATGATTCTAAACAAAGGGTTAAGTGAATTAAGAATCAGAAGCATCAAATTGCTTTTTATAACTTCCTAGAGGATTTTCTGGAAAGGATTTGCCTCGCAAAGGCCATTTGCAATGCGTGCAGCACACCCTGCAGAGTCTTCCAACAGGTACTGCCACACTTAGGGGGATACTCTCCACATTCACTCTGCTGACCACAACAGTATTCTATTGAAACTATTTGTAAAGAAAAACCTCTCTAATGGCCTATTAAAAAAAATCAAGTCAAAGTATGTAGTGATCTATTAAAAAAAAATAAAAATCAGGGCACACTTTTCCAACTGGCTCACATTTGTCATCAGTGCAGTTATCCCCCTCTGACCACGGCTTTCATTTTCACTGTAATATTATTCTGAAAAAAAGTTCTAGGAAAGAACCAATTATGAAAGAACCAATCTACAAGTTTCATATCTATTAGTTCTCAGTAACCTCCTTAACAAACCTGTGCACTGAACATCTCTGATTAACTGCTAATTCCAAGAGAGACTCAAACTGCCTTCTTTCCTTAAATGTCTCTTTTCCTGCAAAAGGCACAATACTCTCCATCTATCTATACATGTGGGGGAATTTAGCAAGTAGTTCTTTTACATTAGCCTAAACCTGAATTATTTTCTAAACTTTACTGTTCGACAGGTAGGCAAATTCTGGATGATATCTGAAACTTAATTCTTCAAAAGCTTATTTTGATAATTCAAAATTCATCCAACAAGCTGTTTCTGTGGATGAGAATGCTGGCAGAAGGCTGAAATATTGCACTTTTCCACAGAAAGAGTTAGAAAAAAATCACAGTGGTAACTCAAGTCACCTTAAATCTGCTGTCTAAACCTGTCCCATGAAAATCACTATGGAGAAAAACAACTGCACTGCCAGAAACAGTCCTGAATTTCCACAAGGGACAGGGATGTTCTTCCCTTCTGTAACCTCAGAGGTCACAGCTCCAAGTCACACAAGGCCGCCAGTGCTGGCACAGATTTGGTGACACAGAAGTTGGGGTTCAAGGGGATGCAAAGCCAGCATTCAAACAGCCTTTTCCAAAGACATTTGAAACATTATTCTGAGGATCTGTGCTGTATTTTAGGCACAGTTATATCCCAGCTGTATTTCAGCTTCTGCTGGTATTTTTCAGGCTGGATCTGCTACAAAACTTTTTGCAGAGTTGGATCAGTGAGATCCATAAATACAGATGCAACAATATACATGTACATACACATGCAAAAACCCCACTAAATACAAGAATTTGACACCCACAAGCTACTTCAGTATAATTTAAAAGAAAATACTTTCTATAAGCCAGGGAACTCCAGTGTTTCTACAATTCCATATGAAGAATTTGCATTTGCAACACAGGGACCAGAGGCAGAGAGATGAAATACCTGCAAAGAGCCGGTAGGTTCTTTGGCCTTTAAAAATTTTACTTTTCACACCAGGAGATAGTAGCTCTGGAGGAGGAGAACAAAGACAAAAAGGCAACAGTTAGAAAATTTCAAAATTTAATTTCAAGAGGATCAATCACTTCTCAGAGAAACCAACACCATCATAAGGGAGAAAGTTGAATTGAAATTTCTTCTGCAGCCTTTAAAGAATGATCATGGTTCTGATAACTCCTAATCAAGAGACTGAATTTTCAGGTTTGCTGAACACTGTAGTTTATGGAAGGTTTAAAAATACTACCAAAAATGAAGGAAAAAAAAAAAACAGAGCAAATGATCAGACTCTTGATTTTTTCCCTTTCATTCCTGCTGTCTATAAAACATCAGTTTCCTTCCATCAGCCACTAATTATTTAAATAATTTGCCACTTCTCTGAATTAAATCTGTGATAAAAATATCCAGGATTACTTGGCAACAGCCTTGTAGAGGGACACAGCCCTCATTCAAGAGGATCACTTCCCATTATTGTCCTCAGTAGTCTATAATTACTCCATATTTACTCCAGCCTATAACCCTATTCCATAAATCCACAGGAAGCTCTCCTTTGGTCAATCCATTGTCTATGAGGTGCCAAAGGTTTTAAAATCTTTCATCATAATGTTCTTTGCAAAACAGATGCTCGAACTCTTACAGAGGCAATGTCAGGTTCAGCAAGACTGAACTCAGAAACCCAAATATGTTCTTTTTAAGGAGGAAAAAAAAAAGGCAAAAAATACCAAATATTCATTCAAATTCCTGAGATTTCAAACAACGATGGAAACAAAAATCTCGCACAGAAGAAATAAAATCGAAACACGGATACCCTGAGGAAACACTATGTTATTTTTTCTCTAAAGAGGGGGAAATTCTGTTCAAAAATCTTTACCTTTACTAATTTCCAGATCAACAGGATACTCAATATTCTTGATAAGCTTCTGACACCCCCCAGTTTTCTCGTACACGAACCGCTTGAGGTGCAGAACAAGAACAGGGGGCAGCTCTTCCAGTGTGACTCTTCTGCTGATCTCCACCTGACATACACAAAGAACACCTGTAATTTCTTGTTAACTGCTCAAAAATCACTCCTTCAAATGAGGAATAAGTGTTTAATTTTAAATACACTTTAAAAAAAAAAACAGATTTGTTATTGTTAATTAATTTATGATAAAGACTTCAGTTTATGACTTAAAGTCCACTGGATCTTCAACTAAAGTGGTGTCTTAAAGGACAACTTAGCATTTTCAAAGAGAAAAATATGAGTTATGACCACACTTTTCTCTACCAAATAGTGATTTTTGTGGATTGTTTGGTTATAGTTATATAAAGTTGCTGTCTGAAAAGCTGAAACTGAGCTCAGAATTGCAGAACAAAAATGTTTTGCCTTCCTAGAAATTAAGACAAAAACACTTCTCAAAATAACTGCCCAAGGTTTTTTCTCCATTTTTTATTGGGAAAAATCTCTTTATTGGCAGTCACCAGCATATTGTTTTTCAATACAGGGCTTGATTCTGCTAGAACCTACTAAGTGTGGAATAGAAACTCATGGGGAAAAAACTATTTTCTCTTTCCAAGCTTGAAAAGTAAAACCTCTGAGGTTCTCAAGGAGCAGTTTGAGAACCCCAGGGAATGTGAAGACTCTTCCTAAGGAGTATGGGGAAGGGAACCTGGAAAAGTCAATGAGGGAAGGTCAATTTGTTGCTGAAGACACTGAAAACATCTGCAAATAGGAATGAGAGTGAAAGGAAAATCACTTCAGTGAGGATAAAAATTAATCCCTTAAAAAACATATTAACTATTGAATATTCAAGATTTAACCAACTGAACTGTAGGACCAAAAGGAACCAAAACATCTTTCTACAAATGCAAGTGAAATTTAAGTCAGAAACAGCAAGAGGATGTCACTCCATTTTAAACAGCTGTTTGCATTTAAAATGCCTAATTTAACACTGCATGAAAATCTGACTGATTTTCTGTTTGTATTAATACACACATAAAATTCAAAACCAGCTCAAAGTGATTAAAAAATAAATTTTAAGATAAATCATTCACATATATTTGGAAGATTGCTCCTCTCCTATCTATTCTATGCCCACAGTTTAATCCAGATTAAAACAATCATGAGACTGCAATAATTTTTAGTAATATAATAATTTTATTTTTAGCTTTATCAGTAATCCTGAGTTTCCCTTCTGTAAAATGGATACTAAATACTTCTTTGCAACACATTCTGGAAATTACTATCTGCAAAGTCCTTTGCTGGATCTACAGACAATGATTTCAGTGTTTTTACTACAATTTTAGTACAAGAACAACTATTTCAACTTGAATTTCTTAAAAAAAAAAAAAAAAAAAGGTGTAGAAGACACTGTGGATAGTTGTATTTCCATCCAAACTCTGAAATAAGCCAGCCCAAACCTCCAGCACCTCATTTGAACACCCATTTCTTCCAAACCCCCTAATTGAGCACTGGGTTGTCAGTCAAGAAGTTAAAACCATCTGCAGGGAAAACCAAAAAATGAATGACTGGCAAAACAAGATCCATGTGGTAAATCATGATGAGCTTGCATTGTAAATGCTTCTTTCACATGGAAAACAACTGGAGAAAAAAGTGTTCTGAGCATTCAAGGCAAATTTCAGCTATTCATCTTTGGCTTCTCAAAGAAAATGATCCATCTTTGCTTTATCTCACCCTATTCTCACTTGGAGTATTTAGAAAACACAGATACAGACATGAATGTCAGAGAGAACACCTACAACTCCAGAGTTATCCACAGTGTACAGGGAATTTCCATCTGAGCAATCCAGGCACACCAGAGGTGATGTTCTTTACTGCTGCCCACCATAAGGAGCAAGGCACTGCCTTAGAGAGGAAAGTTTAATTTATTACCCTCTACCACAAGTTCTCAAACTGCAAGGCCCAAGGCAAGCTTTTCCTCCCTGGAAAGATTTTTCTATTGCAGTTATTACTATTATGTATTATTTGAAAAAGGAGATAAAAAAATTTTGCAAAGCTGCTTGAGAATGTAAAATAAAATGTCCTGATACTTAAAGCAACAGAGAATCACAGGGCTTGGAGATCTCCAAGATCTTCCCCTCTGAATCAAGTAAGAGCACTTGTGTAAATCCTGAGCTGTGCTTCTCCAGCCCTCTCTTACAGCAGTCAGGACAACTCCACAAGCACCACAGGCACACCTAATCCAGGTCATAGTGCTAATTTACTGTCCAAGTATCACAGAGAAAAATCAGTCTTCTCTTTTTCAGAGCAGGCTTTAACACACTAATTTTTACATCTGGATCCATCTCTCTACTTTCATGTTTTTATTTCTTGAGGCTGAACAGCTCCTTGCCCTTATTCCTTCCTTTTACATCACAGCTTCTATACCACCATTCATTTTGATTGGTATTTTCCATGTATTTTCCAACTATGAAGAACATTTCTTCAAGGTGTAATTTTTGGGGCTGTCCTGGGCAGGGAGTTGGACTTGGGTGTTCCTTGGGGGTCCCTTCCAACTCAGGACATTCTGCAAGTTTGTGAACCAATCACCTAAAACTGAATATAATATTACTGACAAGTTGGTTTTTCAGGTGTACAGCAAACCAGTCACCTACAGAGTGCCAAGGACACTGAATGGAGGTTTTACTGGCTTTTGAAACATTTCAGATTAGTAATCCAGAGAGAAAGATCATGATTATCCAACATTTTAGAGAGGTTCTACACTGACTTTTATCGGGTCTCCCATCAATGAATATTTCCATTTTTGATCTGTAAGTGAAGTGTGGAAACCAAAACCCCTCAAGGACAGCCACACACACAACCAGGCAAGTGTTCTGCTCCAGGAGTTTTCTTCCTGAAGCAAGAGCCTGGTTTGAAATGATACTTTGAAGAGCTGCTCCTTTACTAACAAAATCTGGCAATTCCCAGGAATCAGTATGTTATGATCAGCTAAACATAACAATGTGTATTATTACCACAGTTCACTCTGTAATTTAATATACACTGCAGTAAAATCTCCAATAAATTACTACACCAGCTATTTACAGGCATGCTTTTGGTTAAGAGTTAATTCTTTTCCTCTCAGTGTATGTGCTCACATCTAAGGCATTTTACTGCTGCAGGACACTTGGGAAAGCTCCTCCCTCTTTTGTTAATGTAAGAGTGTTCAAACAACTATCTGTAAAGCAAAAGCTGTATAAAAACCCTTTTAAAAACTTTAGCAGTTGGCTGTAAAGAAAGGGCTCAGCAGAACACACCTCCTGCTTGGTTTTTGTGGTGTATCCCTGGACAGACTCTCTTGCCACCAAACTTTCCAAGGCATCCTGCACTGTGCGGATCTTGTCTGACTGGATGTCCAGCTGCAGGGTGAAGAAAGGTTGCAGTGTAGCAGACTCCTTGGAACTCTGCTGGTAAACAACAGATCTAGGGGGGAAAAAAAGTTAAAATGTAATAAAGTGCCATTTTCGACAATACAGAACCTTCAAGTCAGAATAAAGTTACTTAAGTAACTCAATTTATATGAAATTCAAAGCAAGACACAAATACAAAGGTTAAGCTTTAAGGCTCAACAGGAAACACTCACTGCTATTTAAAGGGTTTTAACATCCACTAAGGACATACTGAATGGGATATAACTGAATTGTTTTATTTATGCAAAGATTAAAACAGCTATTGGATAAGCATCAAAAGGTTAAAGAAAAAGTCTGAAATTTTTGATAATGCATTTAAAAAAGAAATTCACCTCCAGGCTCTTTTTGTGTTAGTTTTGAAATTACATTTCCCAACACATCTTCAGAAGTGCAAAGTCCTAATGCTTATCTGTGTTCTGCTGTAAAAGTTACAACTGATTCCAGATTCTCTAATAAAAATACACTAATTTTTTAGTCACTTCACTAAGACCAGTTTCACAGTGATTTTAAATTGTTTGCTTAAATCTTGCCACAGGAAATACAAACTTTGCTCCATCAAGGACTGGCATTTCCTTTTCCTCCCATCATTTTCTGTGTCCAGACTTCCTCCATGTACTTACTCCTTTGTACATAAATTGGAGCCTTTTGGAAAACTAGCAGAGGTAACGACCTGGGGCATGAGAACATGTTTTCTGGGTTTTTTTGGGGTTTTGTTTTTGTTTGAAGTGTGTTCAGTTGCAGCTTTTAAGTAGCCTGGTTTGGTGAGCACTGTTTTGTTCACTGCACTAAGTGGATCTTCCTGACTTTCATTTGTCTTAAACTTCACTGAAAAAAAATGAAGATTTTTTTTTCTTTTATTTTGAAGGCAGTACTTGCATTAAAAAGCTCCAGCTTCTACAAAAACGTGGCTTTACACACAGCCAAAGAAATTATTCATTTATTATGGTGGTATGCACTACAAGGCTTGAAAATACAATTATAATTAACACAGCTCTGATCCATGTGGCCAGGCTGGAATGTCTCCAAGTCAGGTAGGAAATGATGTTCAGATTAATGCAGGTTAAACAAAAGAGCCCCTTTGACTCAGGGAAGGCCCTGAAGCACCAACAGAAACAGCCAATGCAGCTTTATATTGGCAAATATATATCCTTTAGAGGAAAGGGAGGGTATGGAAAACAGTAGCATCATTATTTCAGTTTAACACTTCCTCCTTGGCTGTGTTAAAGGACAAAACCTTCAGCACATGGCAAGAGCAGTGTTTCAATAAACAAACCCTTCCCTGCTTTTGGATACACTTCCTAATTATTTTTTTTTGAGAGCAATAATCCAGAGAAAAATGTTAACAGCTCCAACTGTGTTCAAGATCAGGTATTAAAATTTAATGAATAACAGCAGTAATATTCTCAAATAAGAATGTTAAGAAAAACTTTAAAAAAAAATATTAGAAATTATATTGTCATATTTGTTCAGAACATTTTCTTCACAAAGATATGCAGAAATTGATATGATAGCAAAGCCTTTGCTGGATTATGATTTTTCTGTAGCAGCATCACTTATTAGGATAACTACAAATCTCAGCTGGACAAGGGAAAATGCATCATTTGCAGTGAATAATTAATTGGGCACTGCATAAATTCTACATTAAGAATTTTTCAGGCAAACCTTGTACTTGCACATTTAAGTCTCACATTGCTAAGGAAGACTTTATGGGTTGTCTGCCTAATAGGTATTTAATAGACTCGAGTCTTGCAAGGCCAGCCCAAAGTTTCCCAAGCCTTAAGCTTCCCAATTCAAAAGTTTCCCAAACCTGAAGATGCCAATTCAAACCATCTTTTCCTGGCTGCTTTTTCCACTTCATTTTTCCAGTTTCTGATGCTTTCATTTAGTGGAATTCTACTGCCATTTCCATATTCAATCCTTCCTATCTCCACCCTCAGCCTCAGAGGACGAGGCTTTCCAACATCCCATGGGATGTTGTTCCTTTGGCAAATTGTGTGGCCTGGTGGGAGGGATAAGTGACAGCAAACAGCAGATGTTGGATTGGACCCTTGATGCAAGTTTTTGCCTTTTTTCAGTATCACCTTTGCTTTACATCATTTTCTGTGGACTTCCACAGAAAACAGCATTCACTCAGGATTTTAATACAAAAACTAACGGAATCAAGTAGAGATCTAAACAACCCTGACCATGATAAATACATTTAAGGTATTTATTTAAGGTATAACAACCCCTTGGGTACGTGAGCCCTCGATGTAGAATTCCATCAATACCTACAAACATCTGTCTGCCAAATTCTATGGAAAATATAATTTTATTTGCCAGCTGTCTGGCTCGAAACCCAGGAGAATAAATAATTTCAGAGCATTTCACAGGCAGAAGGCACTAGCCCACATTATTCACACTTCTAGACTGAATATCTGGCAACACAAGAGAGTCAAACACCAGCAATTAAGTGTCTGTCTCCAATTTAAAAATAATTCTTCAAGTCTAGCAGTTTTGTTTTGAATATGTTTTTAGCAAGTGTTTACTTTGCTTTCATTTTAAATTACACATTTCTCCAAACAAGTCATGAGGCTTCCTTTCCAAAAAATATTCTTTCAGGATCTACTTTCTGCCTTCATCTGGTATCAGACCTGAATATAAGTAATGTCCCACATTCTTTTCATTCCAGTAACATCTTGTAGTAATTTATATTTTTCCAGACTCCTTTTGCTTTTAACATTTATTAACTATAACACATAACTTTCTCTGGGAAGCATTAAGTGTCTAAAGAACTAAAAGCCCATAATTTTTTACTTTATTTCCTTCTTTCACTCACAAGATTTAACTCTTTGTAAATCTCATTATCTCTTAGTATCCTTATTTACAACACGAGTCAAGAATTCTCAGAGGACACAAAAATTAGGCAGCTGGAATTCTTAAGACATTAATATTCCAAGCATATTTTCTATGTGCAACGCTTTGCTTCTCAAAAGTTTTTCTTTCAAGACACTTAAAAGTACCGTACCTTATGTGACCACCAAAGATATCAGTGATTGGAGTCTGCACAAAGTCAGCCTGGCGAGTGACTGAGGACTTGTTGCGAGGTCCCACTTGCTCCCACTCGTCCTCACTGCCTTCCCCTTGTTCCTCCTGCTCCTCTTCCTCGGGAACAGCCTGAGCCTCGGGGCCGTTGGACACCGACAGTTCTTCAGGTGACCAAGAAAAAAACCCCACGTTGAGTTTTTTATGAATAAAACAAATAGATAGATAAAGAATTTGAAAGGCAAATAACCCAACGGGAATAATAATAATAATAATAATAATAATAATCCTTTCCAAGGATAAAATGCTTCCACAGATCAATTGATTTGATAAAAGAGAACAAGCGTTTTCCAGGCTCACTCCTAGCTGGACACATCCTGTGTTAACAGAACCCAGCTCACTGATGACTGTATGTAAATAAATGGAGTTTTCCAGCAAAGTTTGATATATTTATAGCAGTAAATTTATGGGGTAGAAAATTAGAAAGTCAAGTGTTATTCTGGAAACATAATTAAACCATTATTAAATACACCTCCTTCTCTGCACAGGTATTTTACAGGGAACCCAAGGCTTAGCAAATATTTTCTCTGCAAGTGCCGAAGTCAGGAGGCTATAAACTGCACACAGTTACAGAACATGTGGAATGAACATTTTAAATCTTAAAAAATTTACCCAACTAAAGAGAAATTGGATAACTAGGGATCTTAACTCTATACTTGGCTAAGGCTCACAGTATTTTGTTTCATTTTTAACAGAGGGCTCAACCATAAAGCCACTATAAAACAAAATGGCATTTTACTTTGCATACAATTCTGGTAATTCTTCCAAAGAAAAATTCTTCACTGACTTTGTCAGTAGGAATTTTAAAATCATTTAATATGCTGTTTTATACTGGATATAAATTAGCCTTTAGTCTAGAACTTTCCACTTCAAAAAGAAGACTTTTAACAGTGGTTTAAAGATCAGTGAAAAAAGACACTGATCTATTTTGAGCTCCCACTGAGAGAGCCAAAACCCCAGAAAACAACTGACACTGCAGGTATTATGAATGACAAACATCCCTATGCTTCAGACAAGACCAGTCAACTTGAGTGAACCTCAAATAATGTATACATTTGTAATATAGAATTTTATTGGTCAGGAGGACCAGGTATATGACTGACTGTCATTCAGAGCATTTACAGACTGATGGTGCTCTTCTAAATACCCAGTAACTTCAGATCATTTATAAACTACAGAATGGGCTCATTTTATCCAGATTTTAACAAAATATTATTTGGTAATGTCAGAGTCCCCTAAAACATAGCATTCTACCCCATCTCAACATCTACTCTAAACATTACTCTGTGTTACAGAATCACCATACAAACACAATATTTGAAATAAATTGTTTTCTACCAAGGGAAAAAAAAATATCCACTAACTTTCATTATGTGGAGAGAGAAGTTTCTTGAGGGTCAGCATTTCTTCATGTAGTCCATTGAGGATAAATCCCAAGTATTCTTCAGCATCCTCTTGCCTGCCCTGAATAAAACATTTTTTTCAATTAATTCTATGACATTTTCATGGTTTCCTTTTAACAGAAGGTTCATGAGATGGACCATCCAGCTTTCTCCTACTAATTTAGCTTATTCAGCAACTACTGAGCCTAAGTTATAATGTCAAATAAAGTTTAAATTTTACTGTAACAGCACCATATTTTTAACCAGTTCAAACCAAACTGCCCTAAGCAAATACACCCATAAGCTTCACGTGGCATTTTTGCATTCTCCTCAATACAAATTCCATTTAACACGTGAGCTGGGGTTTTTTTCCCCTATTTCTTTTAAAACCACTATTAAGAGTTGATGTCAAGCCACAGCCAAATCAAAAGATAGTTTCAACTAATACCTTTTCTTTAAATTGAAACTAAACCTGAAATAGTATTTTGAAGTCTCTGGACCTTTGACCATTCCAGGCTGAATCCCTCACAAAAATGAACAACTGCTCATTTCTTAAATGTCAATCCATTGGTAACTTCATTATAAAAAGAGATGTTCCATTCCAATAGCAATTTTTTCATTATTCTGACACATCAAACTGCCAAACCTACAATTAACTAATTCAAGTCCCAAGATGTTATGTCTTCATTATAATGAGCTTCATTATAACGAGCTATCAATTAGCTGATTTTCGTGGTGTTTGAGCACAGAATCTGATGTGTGGCTTTACACAGTTTCAGTGACAGGGAGTCAAGGATTTTAAGTCCCACCTTTTCTGACAGACTCGACTTTATAACCGTCAAGAGTCTATAAATGTAGGTCGGTTCAAAGGCAGCTCCTGGTCGGATGTCTCTCACTATTTTATCACCTAAAGCTGCAAAGCAAAAGAGAAATAAATATAAGTAACAATCTAGAGAAGTTTTTCTACATTATACATTAATATTCTCCTCACACATCACTAGATTTTGGAGCTCAGCATTTATTTACTAATAGTTTTATTCTAATCTTGGTACTCTTATCTGTAAACATTTTTTTAAAAAACCATCTTACATCACCCTGCATAGACTGACAGATGCTCTAGGAAAGTTAATAAACACTCTGAAGATTAACAAGAATATCCAAAGCTATCATAAATGTTCATAAAAGAATGTTCATAAAAGAACATTCCAGTTCTATTTAAATTTTTGTACTCGAAGAACACTTCTTAAAAGCTTGTATGTATTTGCAATTCTAACAGATCATGTTCCCTCACTGGAGAAAAAAAAACAAACCAAGAAACAGTTTGACAGAATGTTCCACCTAATGGCAATACAAGGCCTCGAAACTGTACTTGAAAACTACACAATGAAATGACCTAGAAGTATAATAAGTTGCATAAGCCAGTGAGATTTGTTTTACAGAAAGAAACCACAGAAATGTCTGAACTGTTTGGAAATCACTGGAACAACCAGCTCCTTGCAATATTTTCTTATCACGTTACATAAAAAAGTTTCAGGAATGTGCTTGTTTCTGTAAGTTTGTAATACAACAGACTTGCTTAAGATTAAAATTAAAAAAACCCTGAAATCTGTAAGATAATTTATTTGCATCAAAAAATATTCTACTCCTTGCTACATGATCATCGTTGAGCCTAAATCTGCATTAGCAGGAGTCAAACACTTTTAAAGCTTTCACTCTGGAATCAGAAGCCAAGATAGTATTCCTGCAGGCAATCTCCAACTGCTCAGCAGACCTGTTCTGGCCCCTTTTGTTCCAAATGAATGGGAGAGTTCAGGATTTAAGGAAGGATGATAGAATTGAGCAATGTGATAAACCAAACAGCTGGAAATAGGTAAGGTAGGAAGTGGAGTAAAATACTGTATTTTTTACATGATTTTGTTAGAAAGGGCATGTTCTGAGAAGAAATCTTAAAAATTAAGTGAACCTTCAACAAAAACTATTCTTATTGCACTTGTACACTGGTCCACCACATAGAAGAAAAAATTTAAGGTGTAACACCTCTGACTTCTTGACATGCATCACCAATAAGAAAAAGTGCAACACTGACACAAAAGCAACAGCAAATTTTGTAAGGTTTTGAGAAATCCCAGACTCCCAAAGAGCCCTAAAGAGGATCAAGCACCAGTATTTAGAGGTCTCAAGTACATCACCCAATGAGATCCTTACCCCAAAGCCTTCTTACCACCACTTTATGACTTTTCTGTCCGTATTCCCACTCACCTTGCTTTGCTTTAGGAGGTACAGGCATATTAGTGAACTCATTCATTAAACGAACACTGCAACAGAATGGAAGGAACAACTCCACATGAGCAGCAAGTTAAGACTTAGAAGGACAAATAATACAATCAGATCATTGCCATTACGACTGCCAAAAAATAGAATATCATCACAAAGTCTGAGTAAAGACATAAAACCCAACCTGATCACTGTAATGAACCCCAGGTGTTTGGTTGGTTCATTTTTGCATATTAAACACAATTTACAACTGATATTCCCGAGGCAACAGGAAGTATCCTCCTTGACTAGTCAAGGAGTTGTAAAATACCAAGTTCATTATAAAAGGCATGGATCACCCAAAAACCACACGAGACAGACTCCTGGATACGGAGCAAGTTTCAACAACGATCATTTGTTATTTCTGAACGAGCTCAGTCAGATCCCAGACTTTTTATTCCCTTTTCCCAAGCTACTTACAAACTGTCTAGCATTGGAGTTGAGGTACACGGCCTCTGCGATTTGGAATACATTGGAATGGACTTCATTAAATGATACATTGGTGGGCAAGCAACCAAGGCCTGCAGGGTCTATGCAGTGGCATTAAGGAAATATGCAGAAAATTCATCTGTATATTAACCAAATATTCAGTTATATTTCAAATTCTATGCAAACTCTATATTTTTATTATGTCGCTAAATCCCATAACACTGGAAAAGAAGATGAAGTTTTATCACAACATTAAGCAATGATGTGTAGAAGTCATACTAAAAAAAACACAGTTTTTTATAACATGCAGTGATTTCAGTGACATTTTAATCATGGCAAAAAGGAAAACATTTTGTGGAGGTGCAGGAGAGGAAAAGAACCTTCACAGAAAAGGCTTTATAAAATTAACAATTTGAAAATTGGCAAGAGATAACCTGTAACATGCTTTCAGAGAAGAATGGAAGAAGCCAACAGATTTTACGTCAAAGGTGGTGATTCACCCCTGTACCCAAACCAAAAGTAACTCTCTGTGATGTGAGACATTCTGCAGTGTCAGGAGTTGGGAGCAACCAGTGAAACTCCAGAGTACACTGGCAGAATAACAGTTTAAAATCACCTACTTGGTGAGACCAGTGAACACAGGACATGCATTAAAAGACTGGAGGGAAATTACAAAAAAGGCATCGATCTCAACAGTTACAAAGAGATATTAATTTGATCCCCACAGTGTGCAAAAATTGAATAACAAATTCTCATGTAACACTTCAAGACAAAAAATGGGAGCTAATATGTATATGTAACAGCTCAGTGCACAAATGGTTATATAAGATAAAAGCTGAAGTTTAAAGCACAATTGTTGGTCTGGAAATAGTTTATTAGGCTCTGTCATGATCAGTCTTGAAATTGGTCTTAGTATTTTTCCCTTGCACTACCAGCACTCGAGGTATCCCAAATGTCACTCACAGTGAGCCTTGCTAACACAGGAGATAATTTTAAAAATCATGAATGATTTTTATTAATATCATAATTTAACATTAAAGGACAATCTCCGTTCCCCAGAGTAAAAGTTATTTTTGCAGGAGAATACAATTCCAATACATTAAAAGCAGGCTCATCCTCCACAATGTAATGTGCAAAAGGAATATTTTAAACAATAATAGTGACAGCCTGCTCAACAAAAACCCAAATGATCCCCTTACCAACTGCCAAGACAAAGCCCAAGAATCAGGACAGTTACTTCAAATACAAAAGATAAATAACCACCTAAACTGATGCACAGAGTAAACATAATTAGAAATTAAAAGGTTTTCAATCAGGAGGAAGTTACAGTTCTGCAATATTTTGACACAGGCAACAACTGCAAACAGGACTGGAGGGGAACTCTGGACATGAGGCTCAAGGATCCCAAATCCCCCTGGATTTCTAGCTGCAACATTTCACATCTTAACCACAGCAGCAGGATCTGGGAAGACAAACACTTTTATAAAATACTTACCAGAGAAATCCAGAAAAACTTTGACAGATATACTACACAAATTTTAACTTAAGAGTATTATTTTTTCCAGGGAAGGATACAGCATTGATGTAGCACCAGTTTCCTTTGTTGATCAGCCCTCGGGGTTGCAAAGACACTGGTTTATGTATTAGCCTTACACTTTCCAGTATTTCTGCAGGATGAGAAACAGCAAATTGAGCATCAACAAAACTCACATGTGGCCATCAAACAAGTATCTGTTGCTGCATCACAAAATAATTCAGTTCAATGTACAAGATTTCCAGAAACTTCAGCAAATCATTTTCACTCCATTTAAGCCCTGCTTGTATTTCAAACCAGACGTGTTTCTTCCACCGGAGACATCCTGGAATTCGGGTCGGGAGGATGCTGGGACAAAAACCAACCACTGGCATTTCAAAACTGACAAGACCTATTTGGTTTTATTTTTGTTTCCTTAAAAGCAGATACTTTTATTTATATAGATACATAGATATAAAATCCCATTAGCTGGCAGCACTCGTCCCCAGTTTTAGGAAGTATTTCCCAAATTCTTCTGCTTGAAAGGGAAATGAAGATGGCAGAGCAGTCCCAGTTCACAGGTTTCACCATCCACTATCTTACAACAAAAACATCTCAGTGCAAACAGACAGACAGATGTTACTGTGCTCTTCAGAACAGGCTGTTTTATTTACTGGTTTAAGACTTGCAAAATCTACGAGATAACAGCCTTACATAATGTAATTCCAACTGTTTTCCTGCTTCCAAAACCTTCAGCAATGAAGTTTAAAACTTAGAAACCACTGCACATAATTGTGCCTCAGTTATGAAACAAGAGCAACACAGGGAGTTTTTCCAGGAATCCTGACCTGTTATTTAGGTCCCCAAATAAAAACTGTTTAAAGAAAAATATTTGACCTGGTGTATCTTAAATTTGCAAAATAAGGACAAGAGGTATACAAGTCAGAACAAACAGATGTAAATGAACGTGGCAATTGTCTGCCAAGGGGATTATTTATTTCTATAATAGATGTGAGGACCCTTATATGCTACCCTGCATAAACCTAAAGAGTTTGAGCTATTCTCTAGAAGGAGAGATAAAATAACATGACACAGGTGGAAAAACAGAGGCACAAAGCCATAACTAAGCAGAGGAGGTGGCAGAACTGCCAACAAAATCCACGTCCTTCTACTTCCAAACTATCTCCTTACATATAAGATTGTATTTCCTGCAGATACCACCAGTTCTCACCATATAAAAATGACAAAAAAATAGGTCATTTTTAAATCAGTCACCTATTACATAAAGAACCTGGCAGCTGAAAGAGCAGACAAAAAAATAAGATGGAAAATGGAAAATGTAGCAGAGATGCAGGTGAAAACTCCTCTGTGAGTGCTGAAATAGTTATTAAATTACTGCTCAAGTATTCCAGGATATATTAACAAAGCAGTAACATTTGAACTGTGCTGTGCACACATACAATCTTTCTGTTAATATAACTAAGCACTGTTGGAAATTAGGATAAAAATAGAAGAAAAAATTTATATTTTGAATGTCTATCAGCAACTTTTGACTAACTCTTCCCTATTTTTGCACCATGCTAAAGAAAGATATTATTAGGACCTTTAGCATCCTCTTGTGGTCATAAAACTGCTTTGTAGCAGTGTCTAGTGCAATTACTGTGAGTTTATTTCTTTTAACAAAGAATTACCTTTGTGTACAGCATTCAATACCACATCTCCATCTAACATTTACACAGAAACTAAAAGAACTTTTACAAGAGCATCAGAAGAAAAATACACTCAGAACCATGAAAAAAACAATCTTAAAATTTCAAAACCTGTTAGAAAGCTCAAGTTATTAATCAAAAAGAACTCACATTCCCTTTGGAGAATGACTTGTGAAAAGGCCTCGATTTGAAAACAGATCTAGAACAGTATTAACATTTTTGTAGGTAAACAAAACACATTTTGCTAAAGTTCATTCACCAGGTCTTGTTATTACAAATATCTGCCAATTTTTTTCTAGAAGAGGTTATTTCCTTATCAAAGTAAGTCCAAAGTTTAACAAGAGAGGAACCACGTGGACACAGTCTCCAGGCTGAAGACACTTGTTAAAAGTTAGGAATTTAACCTTAGATATTCAACACTCAGCCTGAGGCCCCTATTTGGAGAATATTTTGTCTCTCAGATCTTTCTTCAAACTGGACAATGATTAAAAAATCCCAGGACAACACTGCTGGATAATCCTACACAAAATCAGTATCTGCAAGAATGCAACAGGCTACATTTATGAAGTCATTTATAACACCCCCAAACCTTGCATGTCTCCACTCCACAACTCCTTAAGTGCTCCTTTACCTTACCTACCTTTACAATAACAAAATATTTTCTAATATGTAATATTGAAACACCTTTCTTACAATTTGAACTAATTCCTTTCTTTTTCTCTAGTCTTGGGAGAACAGTGAATCATCATGTAAATTTACATCTGTGGTCACTCCAACCATCTCAACTGAGACAAAGTAAATCCAAATTTTCCATGTTTGCCTACATGGTTTTCAAACCTTACTTCTATTTTCACTGCTGCACTGTGGAATCTTCCTTGAGAACTAATGCCCACAGACTGGCATTTCCATCAAGTCCTCAACAGCAACAACAGAATTGGAGTTATCTTCCTCCTTTTCCATGTAAATTGGTATTAACACACAGTGGGAAAAAACTTCTTCTTCAGCTTTACTGAGGACACTCCTCAACTCCCTAAAACTTCCAGATCCTCTTCTCTAATTCTACTACCAACCATGAGTGTGGGTGTTGAACAAAGCACTGAGGTTCCTATTTTCCAAACAGGACAGAGAACACCAAAGAATGGAAAATAAAGAAAAACCTCCTTTTTCCACAGAGCAAAGCACTGATTACATTTACATGACATTCACATCTTCAAGTAAACATTTTATACCAAAATCAGCAGCATCTAAATTACAGAAATTGCAGCAACATAACTCCTACCTAAATCAGCTACTATGAGCAGTTGAAGTCCTCTTATCTACACTCAGATTATCCCCCTGCTTAAACAACTAATAGTGAAGGTGCAAAAGAGAACTTGCATAAAAATGACATTGCTATTTTACTACATTTAAGACAAAACAAAAAGCTCTGCTCCCACCTGGTGGCAAAAAATAGTACAGAAACAGTAAAAGTTCAGAAAGTTAACTTAGAGCTGAAGCAACTTGGACAAGATAAAAAACCTTTTTTCATTTATGGCAAGCAGTTTTAGCTGTATGCTTGTCACAAAACAGTTTTAAGTCAAAAGTCATTACTAAAGGATAGCTTGAGATTTTAAGACTACATCATTCTCCACATATATGGCATCATACAAACTGGAATCACCTGCTTATATATTTTTTTTAATACAGTCAACTGTGTTTGTAACACCTAAGTGGAAAGTACAAATTATTCTGACAGCTTTTCTCTCAACAGACAGCTCTGAGTAAGGAGGGGAAGAGGGGCAGGATCTACTTCTGGGCATTCTGAATAGTTATCTCCAGGTCAGCTTCTGTCAGAGTAGGAATCTGACTCGAAGCTGTCACACCCAAACAATCATTGCACTTATAAATTAGTTTGTAGCACAAATGGTAGGATTTCTCACCAGCCTTTTCACCTACAGACTAATTCACAGATTTAAATTAATTACTTTTGTCTCAACATTCATGAATTAATGATACAAAATGCAACCAACTGGGAAAACTTGGTGTTTTCTGACCGAACCTGCAAAAAGGATCTCCTGCATTTTCCAGCATATCTCATTAGAACCACAAATATGACAGGACCAACAGTGAAAGCCTTTGTATCACTCGTTCCCTTTCCTGATGTACCCTCTGGACAGCTCCTTATGGTTTTTCTTGAGCAGGCAATAGCCTGTTGTTGGATAAAATAATATTGTTTATAACAGTTAAGGATAATTCTTCAAAATTGGAAGGACAGACCTCTCAAACAGCACATCAGTGAATATAATATTCCTGCATTAGAATTTCTGAAGAAAGACCTATTTAGATGTTACACTTCAGCTGCTGTTCAGTGTCCAGGAATTTCAGCTACTTTCGTGTAAATACATTAATACTCTTGTTGCAATGGAATGCACTACAAGATAATAAATACTGGATAAAGTAACACCATTTCCTATTCTCCTTGTTACAACAGCACAGAGCTGAACACAACCAGCCTATTTAAAACCACAGATCATTTAAACACATTGTTTGACAAGCAGCAACAGTTTTACCGTATCTGGGATAATGACATGGCAATCCCTGCTTGGAATGTTTACTCAGAGGGATACAAAACTAGTTTATTCAAATTACAACCTTCGTGCAGTGTTTGAACAGTTGTCTTATTACCACGGGAACATCACCAGAGGAATGTTTTCTATGAATATTGCACACTCCTGTTTACAAGCAGAGCTAATACCCTTCCAGTGTAACATCCACTTGTGTGTATTAACTATACCTGCAATCTTTATGGCTACAGGATCCTCTGAAACTGGAACAGGTCCCTCTTTGACTTCAACCTGTTTTTCAGGGACCAGAGGAGATGTGGCAGGAGGGGTATACTTAGTCTCAACATAGACCACAGATGTGGAAGCAGAGGGCTTGGAATTGTGAAAAAGACTAGCCCACGATTTTGCAGGCTGATTAACGGGGACTGATCCTGCAACCGGGACTGTTGCCTCAGTAGTAGGTGAAGCTTCCTCAGGCTTAGCTTGGTCTGAGTCAGTGCTTTCCACAGTGTGCAATTCTACCCCATTGGCAGCTGTGTCCTCACCAGAGGATTCAAGTGTTTGTCCATTAGTAACGCCAAGACTTTCAGTAGTATCAGTACCAGCATAAGACTGTACACCAGCTGTCCTTAGGGGGCTATCTCTGACGGCCTCTGAGGGGAGGCAAAACTGTTCAGAATTAGGAACTCGGCATACCTCGGGCTGCCCGGCAGTCCTGGCATTGTCCAGAGCGCTGGGAACGGCCCCAGCAGGGACAGCTCCAGGCACGAAGTCCACGGAGTTGTCCGGGCTGTTGCAAGTCCTTGGCGTGGCCAGGGAGGGGATGTCTCCTGCCAGCTCCGTGTCCTCCGGGGGCAGTCCCGAGGAGTTGGTGTGGCCATTCACCAGCGCCTCCGGGGGGGCCATGCCATCACTGACATCTTCCAGGTAACTGTAATATCCAGGGGGTCTTTTCTTCTTCTTTTTGCGCTCCCTCTGCCCGAGGCCTCCGGACAAGCCGTCGTTTTCCGCGTTGGAGCCGCTGTCCAAAGCCAGGCCGGGATCGCTGAACTGGCAGTCGATGGAGTTGTAGTTGGTTTCACTGAGAGCGTCATCAGGGGGTTTCTGAGCAGGTGCACAACTGAGAATGAATTCTGGAGCCTGAGGATTCAGAGTACTTGAAATACTGTAGTCGGTGTTATTCAGGACAGATGATTGTGTCTCAATGACTTCGTTAACACCAAATTCAATTCTCTGATACTCTTCCCCTGGACAAGAGAAGGCAAATCTCAGTTAGAGAATTACAGCAAATCAAGAAGCTACAAAAGCAAGAAAAAAAACCTCCTTATTTTTCTGCAACTATACTACATTCCCTCAAACAAAAGTAATTCTTAACCTTGATCCTGAAGACCATTTCAAAACATCATTTTCTTAAAGACAGGAGCATGATTCAGGTTTTCTTACACAGAGTATGTAATTTTCCAGATCACTGCACAGCCCCTGCAAATAACCCCTATAAAATTCACATCTTAAGAAAAACTATCAAACCCCAATAACTTCAGGAATAATCTGCATTAAGTTAATTACTGGATAATTGCCTATAAAATATGGTGCAATATTTAACTCGACATTTCTTCTAAAGCCAGTTTTTCCCACTGACAATTATAAAATCCAAGCCTCACCTCTAACTTTTCCACATATGAAGTTTGGGTTTTGGGGGGCTGGATTTGGTTTTCTTGGTGTGATCTATTATAATGAAAGGTTTAACACAATCCTTAATAACTCAAAAATATTTTCATTAATTGCATGGAAACACTGAAATTACAGGTTTTGAAACTTTAGGCTCATTGATAATTTATTTGATCAGAATTGAATTTATTACTATGTAAGAATATTATATATATGACTCCAGGTTTTTCTGACAAGAAATATACAACTGATACTCAACATAAGTCAGCATTCAACTTGTACATATGAGCAGTACTGAAAAATTATGAACAGGTTTTTTTCTTTTACTGATTTATTTATTTACCTCGGAACTTTAAAGAAACACTAAGAAATATTCTCATGGAAGGCTGCAGTATCCTAAAATATTGTCAGTCACAAAGTTGTGCAGTTTCATGGCATTTAATTAGTTATAATGCATGTGTGCTAACCAGTAACACTGAATACTTCAGTTACAACTCAGTAGCTATAAAAAAAAAGAGATAAAAGGAATGCTGAAGGTAAGCTCACATTTTAATCCTCGAAGTTTTGTAGCTCTTTATGATACTTATGTTACCGTACCAAATAAATTAGTTTTAATATTTTGTGTTTCCTCAAAGATGGGGCTCAAACATGCATTTCAAATTTGTAAGACTGTAACTACAGAACCAAATGCCACCAGATATTATTTCCAAAGGAATATAAGGGGATACACCACAGAATTTTTAAGATTTTGTGCAACTTACTATGTCTGACATGTCAATAAATGGGTATTTTTGAGTACATCACAGACTCGATAAAAATGAGGCGAATTTTTTTTTTTTAAACACAACAAAAAGCAAGTAACAGTTCCCAAGGAAAAGATGTTATTCACACACCTAAGGAAATAATCCTATGGGAGGACAGAATCTAGTGGGGAATATTTTGATATGTGACTGTCAACACAACAGCTTTGAAACTCTCCCAATACTTTCTAGAAAAGTCTGCTGAGAAACATTTCAGCTTTAAGAAAAATGTGAAAGAAACAAGAATCTACAGGGTACTATTTTTCAATATGAAATGAAGATTAACAAACATCCAATGTGTGTTGAGCTCTGAATTACACATGCAATACCAACATATTATGAACAAATGATAATAATACCCATGTTAATTGCTCTTCTGCTTTGATCTAGTAAATGAGAAGTAAACACGTCACGTATCGATTTCAATCTTGCTGCCAGTCAGACTAAAGGAGACTTTTTAAAAATGAAAAAGGGCAAAAACTCTCCATACACATTTGGTTTCTCTAAATCACCTTACAAGAGCCTGACTTTCAAATTTCAAATTCTCTTCACCCCTCCCTGTGAGAAAGGCTTTTCTAACACTCTGCCTTGTCTGGCTGCCAGTCACCAGCCACTTCTGCAATCGCTGATGAGCCATCACCAACGCCAGAGAGAGCTGGAGTTTCTGGTAATAAAAACCAGCAGCCCAGAGACAGGGAGGTGGGAAGTTGCTGCCTGATATCCACTGAAGAGGGAAGGGCTGGGAGATGTCAGGAATCACCTCCTGCTCCAGGGGCTGTCAGTGCTGCACTGCCTGGCCTGTCCCTGCACACACAGCTCCAAACCAGCCACGGCTTCATTTGCAAATGCAAAGCTTAAGGGGGGTTAAGGGATATGGGATCCAAATGCACAACAAAACTATTCCTCATTAGTTCATCTGCTTGTGGAGCAACTTGTTAAATCAAGCATGAACCAAGAGGTGGTTCTTTAGCTTTTGTTACAACACCATAAAGCACAAGCAACAACTGATAACACCTAATATTCCTCCAACCTCGATAAGAATCAATTATTGGGCACATTTCGAACCCCTATCAGTTCAAATAATCTGTGATTTCATTTCCAAAATCCCAGTTAAAAAAACAATAATGGTTTCAAAACAAAGGATGTGGTTTCCCTTCGTGGGAGAGTTCAGTCTGTCACAGCCCAAAGTAAAAGCTGTCACCTCTGCACCCCTCTCTTGGTGCTCTCTCTCCAGTAAGCTCCCAGCACTTGGTTACCCAAAGCTAATCCAGCAAAATCAATAATCCAAGTGAGCATTTTTTTTTCTAGTTTTGGTGCATTTATCAGTTTATCATACACTGAACAATCACAAGAGCCCTGGGGCAAGTGGGGAGCAGAAACCAAAATACAGCCCTTGGAGTTATGGCACAATGAACAGTGCAGGGTAAAATCCTGCCAAGAGCACCACTGACATTCCAGCATTTAACATACAAATTAGGAAATTACAGCTGAGGGATTAAACTTTACACCTTACAGCAGAATTAGAATAATAAATACCAGTGGCTACTGTATAGTTAGTCTGGGGAAGGATTGGCAGAAACTCATTTACTGTAAGATTGTGTCGAGTTCATTTGAGAAAAAATGAGAGGCAATTTTTTCTATTTGTTTTGACTTTCCACTTTGCTTCAAGGCATCTTTGTTTCAATGCAGTTCACAGCTCTATTTCTGAATGGACTGAAACAGATCTATCTGTCATGTACAACATGGGATGCATATTGAAACAAGGATCAACAGATGCTCCAAGGGCAGTCTGTGTACAACACCAAAATCTGTGAATACACAGCACTAATTAGTCTGGACAGAATTCCGCATATTAGAGCTTCAGCCATGACTTGAGTACTCCTAGTAAGTATTAACAGATATTCTAGTTCCATAATAAAGTTAAATACTCAAGATAAGTACATAAAAAACTAGACTATATGACAACATGATGTGTGTCATCTTAAGCAAACATTCCAGTTTAGTTTCCACAGCTTCTTACGCAGCCATCACAGTGATAATGTGCATGCACAGTACAGTGCAAGTTTGTTAAAGACATTTTTCAAGCAAAACCTAATGTGCTGTGTCATTACCTAATCTCAGGGCTGGGAGGGGTTCTCTCAAGGTCTAGGAATGATCTGAAAAACATTTGTACAAACCAACTTTCTGTGTGGCTTGTGAACATTAAAATCCCAGCCTGAAAGAACAAAACTCAAATCCACAGTTAAGACAAAGCAATATATGACTGGACACCCCCGGCACCAACAGACAATTCACACCCTATGGTCTTTTTAAAGAACCTTTTTAACTCCTACTTAAAACTACTCAGGGTCCTAAAACTGCTCTTCTGCTAAATAGAGCTCCTGAATTGTCAGAAGTGTTGCCTATCTGCTTTCAAATGGGACCTGGGATCCTCCTTTATCACTGGCTATCTTGCTTATCTTTAAATGCAAAGCCAAAATCTCCAAGCATAATGATCAGGTGTTCTTTAACATTACTAAGTGCATTTTGGTCCTCTTTTGAATACTTTTGAGAAATGTCCAGTCAGATACTTGCATTATTTTGAAGGAGATCTGATGTCATTCTCATATACACCTGGGCAACTCTCAGCTCCCTTCCTCTCCTCTGGTTCAGGAAAAAACCCAAACAGTAATTTACTGTGAAAGTCTAGTTTATATATCACTATACAGTGATGATCACATGGGAACTCCTACCTAACTGCCCATTCCTTGTACCTATGGAGTAAGGCCAGGCAGGGAGGTGTATGGGTTGAGGCAGAGTAGATGTGTGAATGTTGCAGCTTTAAAATGGGAACTCTGTAATGTATTTTTACATCAAGAGTCACACTTTCATCAAAAGAGAAAAAAAAAAAGGGATTCTCCTGAAAAACAGCTGAGCCAGACAGAAACAAGAGTCAGAGGGAACACAGAACAGAGGAGTCTTCAGGCTGCAACTGCCAGAAATTGCTCTTTGCTGAACACTACGAGTTATTTATTCACCAGCATTCAAGTTCCTCCCCACATTTTCACAGCTACATCCTACAATGTTTCAGCAAGACACCAAGACTGTGTGGCAGCACAATCAAGGAGGAATAAGCATGTCCACTGCAATCAGCTGAAGCTCAATGCAGTATTTTCCAAACCTCTCACAGATGTCATTCAATAAATCAGTTTAAAAACCAACCTAATAAATGCATATATACCTGCTAAGCAAGTTTTAATGATTATATTTAAAGGGAGGTTGCAGTAAATTTAAGGAAAGTGTCACAACCTTTAAGTTTGGGGGAAAAAAAAAAAGATCTTGATTTCTTACCATCATGAAAAACTTACCTGTGGATTTAATACCACATGAAACTGTTTCATTGTATGGGGGGAGCTGTACAAAAAAGAAATGAAACTTATTTAAAGGCAAAGCAAATCCATAAACATTTCATATCAGTTTCATTTGAAATATCCGAATCCTTTCCAAATAACATCATTATTTGATTTTCAGAGAGTATGTCTGGAACTTATGCTTCTATATTTATCAAATCCCACTCTGCAGCTCCAGGCGTCCTTGCAGATTACCACAATTACTGAAAGATAAAGATTATCTTGGTTACACACCACAGGCTCATCAACCTCTCCAGCAATTCACCTCACAGCATCAGGACCTTTCTTCATCAACACTAACTCCCCACGATTTTAGGATGAGGAACATACCCTCTGTTTAGACAAAAAATGGAGACCAAATCACCTGTGAAAGGTGAAACACATTTTTGCACAGACAACAATCACACCTAAACCTTTTGACTCTCAGCCTGGTTCAGCTGTAGTGTGGCTCTTGAAATGTTTCAGCTGAGGTATATTCTTAAACACATTTACCAGCTTAATATAATGTAACCACAGCACATGGTTTTTATATGGACTGTAAATACAAGTAGTATAAAACAGCGGCATCAACACTCAGTGCTTGACAGGACCCTTGCTGTGGTGGGTAATTTCTCAGCCCCCCTCACCTGCCCCTAAACTCCCTGAGCAGCTGAGAGCCTTCTCCTGTGCCTGCAGGACCTGGCAGCCATGGCTACCCTGCATTCCAGTGGCTCCCTGGAGAACAGCGGGACTGGTTCTGCAGTGGGAGATAAAACATTGAGTGCACAGTGCAGCTTTACAGTGCTATTCTAAATAGTGACTCTAATGGTGCAACAAAGAAAAGAGTTTTCTATTCAAGTTTGCAATTCTCTAAAGCTATAGATACTTACATATTGCCTTCTTAATGCACTGCAGACAGCAGTGCATCACAGGTGGCAAGGAAAATATTCCTAAAATGCCATTATAAAAAGTGCATAAAAAGAACATATGCTGTAAATCCATGTATAAATCACAATACATCTTAATATATCATCTTTTCAGGTCAAAAATGAGAAAAGAGGCTCCAGACTGTTTAGAGCTTACTATCCATAATAATTTTGAACACAGGTTCAATAAGATTTTATAGTTAGAGCTAAAAGAATTCCTCTGAATTCCTACAGCAAATAGCTTGTGATAAACTTTGTAATTTTTGTTTTTATCCAATTTGAAGATTCAAAGGCCTTCAGAAAATATGAAGTTTAAAAAAAAAAAAAAAGAAGTCAGCCTCTTGGTTTCCTACACATCTGATCAATCAACAGCACCTTGGAAAGAAGAGATTTCTGAGCTGACTTGTTTCATACAACTGGGCCACCAGAACCATCTCAGTCAACAGGTGTCTGACAGGACATGTATTACAAGTGTCACCTGTAAAAGGGACATTCCAGACAACCTTTAGCTTTAAGTAGTCCCTTGGCTCAGTCCCCCTTCAGTGTGTAGGTGAAGGATCTCCAGCACGATGTGTGTCAAACACACAGCCCCATCATCAGCTCTGTCCTGTCCTTCTGCAATTGCATCGTCTTTTTCAGACCAATTTTCTCTGAAATATCTGCACAGTGTAAAACTAATAAGCATCGCTTTTATTTCATCATCCAGATAATTAAAACACTGAACTGAACCAGATCAAGGGCAAACTTAAGGACCATTTATTCTGACAGCTAACCAGGTATACCTGAGACAGTCAGAAAATGAAGTGAGACTGGTTCTAATGCTGTAGGTTCTTTGTTCCTCAACAGACTTTGGGAACAGCTTTACAGAATTCCAAATATGACATTTTCATCTTTCCCAGTGTTAGAAGAGCTGATGGAGGGCACTTAAGGTGATGCTGCATGGGATGCAAATGGCACTGCTGAGATTGCATTTATGGTGGGGAAACAGCAAATCATCAGAACTACCACGTGTTCCCTAAAGATCTTCCTGCACTGCTTCCCACCTACCAGAGAAGGTACAAAGCTCTCCCAAGAGGCAAGTAACAACTATCTTTTTCTTTCTTAACTTCCCTCACTCCCACCCCACCCCATTCTCCTCATGCCCTTTTATTGTTTAGCAGTATTATACTAATTATCCTCGGAAAATTAAGCTACAGGAAACCAAGTCCCATTAACAATGGTCTGTAAACTGTGACAAAAGGATTTCCCCCATCTACAGCTCAAGTGTTCATTTCCTTTATGTTGAGAGGGGAGGATGGAAGCATGACCAAAATGTTGGAATGGAAATGTCTGGAGGAAATACATGGAAACTGAACTAGAGGAAAATCATTTCTTGAGTCTGGAGATTAGGACAAGGGGATAATACTCTTCTCTACGAAGGAAATGGTTTCATCATTCTCTACCAAGAACTACAGAGAATAAGAGCCTCCAATAAGAGTATGTAATGAACTCAAACACAAAGACAACTGTTTCTGCTCTGTGGTTCTCACTGACCCTGTAATTAGTTCATTTCTCAGACCTCACACACCGCTTTCCCTTTAAGCACAGCACTGAGGGTCAGCAGCGCTCCACCTGTCCCAAAATATAAAGAATCCTTGTGCTTCAAAAGGCTCACCAGACTGAGAGGCCCAACTTATTACCAAGAACACTGCTGAGAAGTTTTCTCCATACCCATCCCTTAAAAAAAAATCCACCAAAGCTGAGGTAACAGGGCTGGAAAACTCTCTGTCATCATCCCATCACCAGTTCAGATACTCCAGCTCTGAAAGCAGAAGGTGGAATAACTAATTTATCTCTCAAAATTGACTTAATATCCACATACATGGAAAGAAGACAACTAACTGACCAGTATCTTCACTTTGTAAATTAGCAAGCTAAGGGAATGATAAAATATTAATTGTATTGTTATATTTCAAATTCACACAAAGGGATGTAGCTTTAAAATGCTATTTCTAAAAGAAGTTTAAAGCAGATCTTACCTCAACAGAGCATCGTGGAGTCACAAAAAACTGATTAAATTCATCAGGGCTGAATTCCCCAAAAATATACTAAAAATAAAAGAGAAGGATCTTTGTTAAAGAAGGATTCACATTCAATACAATTAATAAATTCAATATAAAATCTATTAAGATACTACAATTCAAAAAGACCTGTGTGTTGGGAGTCAGAAACCTTGTTTACATCCCAATCCTCATCTTACTTCCTTCCCAAGTCTTTAGCAAAGTAGAGCAAGTGCAAAACACAGTTTTCTTACAT
Organism: Neopelma chrysocephalum; assembly: GCF_003984885.1. Lineage (NCBI taxonomy): Eukaryota > Metazoa > Chordata > Aves > Passeriformes > Pipridae > Neopelma > Neopelma chrysocephalum. The sequence goes on from NW_020897727.1 coordinate 7,971,715, forward strand.
AAAAAGTGATTTATACATATGCACTTTTATGTGTTTGACCGTTTAAATGCCTTTTAATGTTTTCAAAAAAATATTAATATAATCTGGTTTAGACTGCAAACAATTCCAACAGTCAAAACAACCTGGAACATCTGTGATAGAAAGGGTGAAGCACAGTTAAACATTTCATGCTTTAAAAACTCTTCCCACAGCCAAGTGCCAACCACCAAGTGAGACAGTCCAACACCCAAACCCAACACATCCCTAAATTGTACCCGAGTGCCTTCACAGTTCTTGGCACAGCATCTAAGCTTGATTTACACCCTTAATATAACCAAGCCATTTTTATTCAGCAACATATGAGCTAGAATTTATCCTATTGCAACTACACACCTAAGAAAAAACACTTGCTGAATCATCACTGTGTTTCAGGAGGTATTTTTGATGCAGTCATGCAACAGAAGAAAACAATCTCAACTGTAAACTATTAAAAGTTATATAAATCCAACTCTAATTCCTCCATGTAATAATATAATACTAAATTTATCAAGATTTTTAAGCAAAGTATCACAGGTCTGGTACTTCTTTCTGAGCAGAAGAAAATGCTTCTTTTTTAATTAGGGAACGAGACAAAAATTGAACAAGGTGGTCATTAATGCAACCTTAATGGAACTGTTTTAATGGTGTATTCACATCGAGAAATGTTGTGGCTGTTTCTGCCAGGACTTTACAAATTTACCAATATCTAACCCAAAAACTAGTCCCAGTCAGACTATAGTGCAAAAGACCCATCCCACTTGGGCCTGAAGAAATCTGTAATTTTATCTGATTTATTTAACAATGCTTTATACAAGCAAACACAAAGTAAACCAATGAGAAGATCCCCATCAAGTAAACTGAGAAAAATCTTATTTCAAAAGAAACTTAAGTCCATAGGACTGATGCCACTAAACCTGTTCCAGTTTAACCAACCTCCCTGTCCTCTGCCTCATCTCTCAAGAAATTATTTCTGCAAACACACCAGAATTCTTTACTCTTTCTAAGACACACTAAAGTGAAAAAGAACCATGACATCACATCACTTGGCAAGTATAACAATCTATACCCAATAAAAGGATCCAGAGGGGGAAAAGCCAATGTGTTTTAAGCAATTTGAAAGTGTAGCTCCCTGCCTGCTGCCCATCCATCCCCCATCCCAAGGAATCAGTGGGTCTGGTCTCTACAAATCACCTATGTAAGAAAATACTTGGCTTGGCTCTAAACAGTGTCAGAAAGACATCACTGAAGTACTGACCCCGCACCATTAATTCAAATTTAAAGGCTTTGCTGCACCTGAAATATCTAAGTAGGAAACAATTTTAACCAAGAGCACTAGAATTTTATAAAAGCAACACACCCTTACAAGATAATCTCATTATCAGCATGAGCTTTTGGGGTCCTACCTTGTACCCCTGAAATTATTCCACCTAACCTCAAAAGCCTCAAAGTTAGCTTTATTCCCAAACAGACAAACAAAATCTAATACTTGGAACAATCAAAGACTTAATTAAATTATTTACACAACTTACACAAGCTATTCACCATCAGCATTAATTCACACCCCACTTTACAAATAACATTTCAACATAGAGATACATCAGCACCCATTAAGACTTTGCCAAACCCGTTTCAGATTATTTCAATTGCAATTTTAATATATTTTCAAGTGTGCATTTGCCTAAGAAACAAACACACCCATTAGCACTGCATCAAATTGATACCTTTAAATGCCCAACTAACCTGCCCTGTGCTGTATCAATCTATAAACCTGTATGGGATGCTGCTTCCAGGTCCTAATCACAGGTAATAGATGGACTCCACAAGCTCCAAGGAAAAAGTGGGATCAGACACAGGCTGCTCAGGTCAGCCCTGGTGCAGGTGAGAGGTTGTGCTCAGGGATAAGCTGCTTGTCGTGGGCCATCCCTGGCGGGTCAGGGCAGCCCCAGCCTTCCCCTCACCCCCACAGCTGCCCAGGAGCCAAGGACACACAGCACATGTGGGCACAGCTCAGCTGGCCCAGGCAGCAACACCCAGGCCTGTCACCATCAATAATGCACAAACTCCAGCATATCTGGCAACATACAAACCCAAAATATTAAAAACCATTACCAGTGAAAAGCTGAGGTTTAACTAAGAGCTCTACCCAAATTTGGTTTTGAGACAAAATTTAAAAATCAAGCTTTCTCCAGGCAAAAAACCCACTGTTTGGCATTCAATTGCTTATCGCAAAGATTGATTTGGATTTATAGCCTCAAACAAAAACACAGCTGCTTGAAAAGCATGTTAAACAGTAGTCAATGGTGCCAGTGTTCACTCACACAGGAGAGCAGGAATAAAGCTTAGGAGATCCAGTTTCATACCAAGACTAGGTCTGGAAGAGAAACTCCAAGAGAACACTGGGGGAAAGTTTTGAAAATTCCCAATTGTAACACTACCCCAAGACTTACTTTTAAAGATACATAATCCCTAAGAGGCTTAGTTCAGTCAAACCTGACCTCCCTCCCCTTCCCAATCCATCTGCACAACCTATATAAAAGCTTTTCTGTTCTGGCTGCTGGAAGGAATCCTCTCTGGCTTTTTTGGGAGCACGTATTTCACGCTGCATTTCTCCTGCTCCTCCCCACATTATTTAACTCTGCAGAGCAATCACTGACCTTGCACTGAGTGTGCTCAAGGGTCCCTTAAGGTACCTGGTGAGCTTGATTTCTGCCACAGATTAAGAGCAATATCAAAATAGTATCACACAAATCTCAATGATCTTCCACTTGCAGCTGTATAAGAAACCAGGTGGAAAATAATAATTTCCTCTGTGGGGGATGCAGGAGTGTGTGGAAGGAATGAGGCTTTGTGGAATTCCTGGAGGAGGGGATACATGGGACAACAACTCTACCTTTGCTACCTTTCCACCTTCTGGTCAGTGTTACCAAACTTCTCCCTTTGGGTGGAAAAACAAAACAGCAAACCCCAAACACACTGATGGATCTATTTAATTTTGCCATTCCCAGCTGTGACCCAATTTGACCATTTACCAGAGATGGACAATATATCAGTAAACATAATAAAATTACCATGATTTAACTCAAGTGAGTGAACATACACCAACATAATCAAATGCTTTGCTTACACTGCACCATCAAAAAATTATGTTTTTCCATCTAGGATCTTCCATACTGAGGTTTAACAATCAATCAGTTAAAAAAGACAATTATTCACAAGGGTTGGTTTCCACCTTGTTTTTTTGAATGCTGGTTTCCACACACACAAGTTCTGTACTCCTGGAGTTTTCAAATGTGAATATCTTCTTGCAGATGTCACATCTATGAGACCAAGGATGAAATAAAACTAAACAATGCTTGAATAAACCTTAAGACTGAGATGGCATTAGGTGGGATGGTACATGACATACCCAAATCTCTCCTTTCAGACATTGACTCTACAAGAGCCAGTACATAAATGAAACATATGTTTTAAAAATGAATGTAAAATTAAGTGTACTTTGTGCCATTCTAAAACAGTATCTCTTCACATGGAGCTGCAGGTGACGTAGGTGCTCCAGTATTTCAGATTTAATTTATTTGCCTTACTTCCACTGATTGAGATTTTGCAATTAAAGTTTGGGCATTGAATTCAAAACATACTCATACAGCTTTTGGGAGTACAAAAAAGAAAAGTACAACTACCTTTCTGAAAATAATTGAAAGAAGCAGATAGAACTGTAGCTCTGCACTGCTTCCTGTGTGACTGGAGAGAGGACACTGAAAGACCCGGATCTTTGCTTTCTTCTTGATGAAGCTAAAATTGTAACACTAGAATATTCTACAAATACTCTACAGATGAATTTTTTTTTAAGTACAACAAATTTGCAATGTATTTTTTTCTATAATAAAGTTAAAACTATTGAATGAATGAGACTATTAAAGCTGGTACAGTGTTTCCAACTCACCACTGAGCTTCTGTCACCAATTTCCATGTTCAGCCTGACATGCTGCAAGGAATCAAGTTTCCCTGTATCCAGTACCTGCCTCCCAACATTAGTTCTCTTTAAAAAGCCACTCATGCTAGAGCAACATCCCAAATCCTGCTGATTGTCAGCCACTGGTGTTTCCAGTCACAACAGAACTGGAATCAGTTTCTAACTTAATCTCTATAATACGATTACAAGTGTAACATCCAGCTGCACTCCAGCAGAGCCTACACCACTTGGAACAAATCATTTCATCAATGCCATCACCTTTACATCTTCAAGGTATTAACTGCAGATAGATTATAAGATAAATTGCACAAAATAAATTAACCAAACAAATCTACACAATAAATTCTGTTTTCTACCACACAGGAATTAAAGTAAAAGCACTGCTATATTTGTGCAATAACTCTGATCACCATAACTGACCAAGCAGCATCTTAACTACGCAGACAAAAGCTGCAACAGCACAAGTAATTCCAAAGAGGGGCAGGAAAAGACCCCAAAGGATTAAAATGCCCGACCTACAAACTCTCCCCATATTGACTGTTTTTTGCTGTGGTCTCCTTAGCCACCTGAAAAAATGAGTGCTAATGTTACCCTGCTGCCTGTAATGAAATCTCCACTGCTGTTCCAGTCTAGCAATAGGAACGCTGTCCTGGAGGAATAAAAGGAGGATGAGTACGTGTTCCACAGCTGCTTGTCCTAGAAAAATGGGTAGAAATAGCACTGCTGATGCATCATCCTCCTGGCATCACCTGTGCTGCAGGAACGATAGGAAAATGAAGTGTCAACTTGTGCTTTCAAGAAGCATTAACGCAGCTTTCATCTGCTCCCCAACAGCTTCAGATCTTCCAGGCAAATTAGTTTAAGCTGCAAATACTCCCACTTCAACTGCTTTTCCACAAAGGAGTTAAAAATAAGCTTTTACAGTTGAATTATGCCTTGCCACCACTAAGGAACTTAAGCAGAAGGCCAAACAAGTCAGACTAGTTCCCATATAAACTGAACTGATGAAATAGTTGATTTATACCCTAAAGTTAGAACAATCTTGCCCACCCAGCTCCTCCTACAATGTGGACTTATTCTTAAAGCTCTGGGATAGGCTGGAGTAGAGGAAGAAAAGGAACCATTCAGCCAGAAGTGTGTTTTCTGGCAAGGAAAAAAGGGCACATGTGTATGACTGCACTTGGGTTTTATGAGCAGAGAAAACACTCTCACATTAGTCATCCCAGCAGCAAACCTGGCACTGCTTCCTCACCCTTTACTTCCCCCCTTTTTTTTTGGTTTATCAAATTTTTTATGGAGAGTGCAGGAAAAGGCAGCCTTCCCTCAGGTTCTCCTTCCCTTTGAGCTGAAATCCATTCAAGCCTTGGTGCACAGATGATTACTTAATTGGATACAACAAGATTTTCTGAACTCCCAAATCTGAGAAACTTATTGCTAAAATGCTTTAAAAAGCACAGGGGAAACTGTGAAACTGAAAAACAGGTTTGTTGCTTGGGCTTTCTTTAGGTTCTGAATTTGCAACCAACATCCCATAACCAAGAGCTATGACCACCACTGGCCACCCATTTACAACTCCAGCACAGCCTACATAGTAGTATTTTAGGTAAATCACTTTCTGAAAAAGTCCTATGTTGCTATACCCCTTTCATAAAAAAAATAAAAGTCCACTTTCTAAAATACAAACATATGGAAATGAAACTCTACTTTAAGGTGGAGTAGTTGCATATTGAAAAGCTTTTAACAGCTGAAAACGCAACAAATAATAAGCAAACTCTTAGTACAGCTTCCAGTCCTTTATCATTAGCCTACAGCTTAAAACTAGAACATTAACACATCTCCATAGTGCCTGGAGAAAGATCAGAGCAAGGTAAATGTAGGTCAACTAAGCCCATGAGTCAGTGCAAGTCTGCCTGCCCACCATTTAAGTTATCAAAGGCTCAAAAATATAGTGTGTGACTGTACCATCCCTTTTTTTTCCCCCAGTTCAGGGTTTTCTTGGATGTTAGTACAAAAGTCTTACAGCTGAAGAGAGTTACACACTTTCTGCACATTTCACATGAATTAATCAGAGGGGGATTTATTCCATTATGGGAAAAAAAGAGAATGATCATTCTCAAAAAGTCATTTTCTGATCAGAAGGAAAACCAGCTCTCTGGCAGTACAGAAGCACAGCTGTGGCATTACTGGAAGGGCAGGTTTCGTGAACAAATGCCCCCTACAGCCTGATGTTATCTGAGGCTACAACGTGGGTCAGAACAGTTTATCCTGAATATTGGAACTCGAGTATTCACAGAAGCAGAGGAGGTTGTGCTCTTTTTCATCAATTATATAACATATTTCAAATCAGAGCAACAAAGTGAACAATAACCATACCAAAACCTGCCAAAACACGAGCCAATTTCTTACACCCAAACAAATTCTGTTTATGTACACTCATCATTCTGTTACCAAAATGAGGTGCCTGTTGGCACCCTTCCACTTCAAACAGCAGCTGCCACAGAGTGCATCAAGCCCAAGGAAGTTGGCTATAAATCGGTCATTATAGTCAGTAGGGGGAAGAAAGAGTAGAATAAAACCCAACCCATCATCTTACACAAACACCACTGTATTTATGTGCGTGGTGTTCTGGAAAGATTCCTTATCTTCCAGTCTCCAAAGCAGGACTGCTCCAGCAAAAAACTTCTGCTGCTTCACAATTAAGATTTTCCCCAACTGACACTTCTGTTTCAAAAAACAGCAAAGAAAAAACCCAAACAGGCACAATCTTACTTTGTAAATCATCACAGCACAAAGAGGGCAATGCTGGTGTAGCCCTTCTCTGTGACCATAAAGCAGTGGCCCAGCAAAGGGAGGATTTATCCACATTTTATACACACCTTTTAATTTGCATCCCATGGGAGAGCATCACATATTCTTGATGAGAAAATACTTTCCCTGCATCTTCCCCAGAACCCAAGGTGAGAACACACACATCACACAAACAAGGCTGCAGTGAAGAGCAGGCATTTTGAGACCACAGCAGGATACCTGGAGTGTGTGCTCCTGACAGCGAGCAAAAGGGGAGATAACAACTCAATCGTCAGAGGTGATTACAGCAACTCTCAGCTCTTTGGAGAGCAAAAGAGGAAATTTCTGACACCTTTACACCACCACTATGAGCCCACAGAACATCTGTCCGTGATGCAGAGTAGTAACATTTTCCAATCTGTTTTCTTGCAATGTTAAATCAAAATACAAGCCAAACAAAAATACTTTCCTATTAAATTCTCCAAGCAGGCACTTCTTCCAAATACCAAATGGAAAATAAATACTTCCAAAATAGTTCTGAATTCAAGAACAGTGGTTGATGAAACACCTATGGCCAAGGCTCTTCACACCCCCAAAGAGTTAGAAAACACCAGCTTCAGGTTGGGTGTTCATCACTGAGCAAACACATTTACTTCAAGCTCTGCAGGCTCCTCTTGCACTGAACTAGTTATTGAGTCTAATGTGCAAATTGTAAACTCTCCATATAATGAAGAACAGAAATAATTAAGACCTGAATTATTCTGATTTACTACAGCATGATAAGCTCTGAGGAGAGAGAAGCTGGAAGTTACTCAAGAACACAGCCAGTTTAACCACTATTTTATTACAGGTGGGGCAGGCAAAACAATCCCTTAGTAATTTTATCTAATACTTCCCAGCACAAACCCCTTGGTGTTAGCCTTTTTTTTTTCTCTGCCAAACTAAAATCATTAGGGCTGCAATGTTCAGTGCCAGATACCTACAGTGGGACAAACTTCTAAGGAAATGGCAGTAAAATCAGTTTGCAGCTGGAGAACACTGCTTTGGCCACATTAAATAGCAAACTGCCTTTTAACACCTCACAGATGTCCACCCAAGTTCCAGGCATGCTGCATGTTTTTCTGTGGTTGATAGAATCTTTTATCTAGCAGATATTCCAGCAACTAAGATCCTGAAGGATTATGTTCAAGAAGCTTCTCTCAGTTCCTCCAGGTGGAAGGACAGCACATGCATCTTTTCTCCCATCCACATAGTTTGCGGTATCCAGGAGCCAGCACATTCCTATCCCAGCAAGGCAGGATGCTCTGGGCTACTGGAACAAAGACAGGCTTTCCTGGAATGGCTTCCAGGCTGCAGAGGTGCCTGGCAGTGCCCTGGCAGAGCAAAGCCCTTCTTTTGTGCTTACTATACCTGAATTTACCTCACAGGCTACTTTTATCCTTCAAATCCTCGGTTTAAAGAAGTAAAACTAATAGATCTAGACACGGATGAGGTTCTCAAAAAGAAAAAAGAGAAGCAGAGCTTTAGGAAGAAAAAGTGCAAGCATGTGAGTTTTAAGAAATTAAATAGGCTTAAATATAGGCACATTTTAAGTAGTTCAAGAATATTACAATTGGCTTGATGAGGCCAAAGATAAGGGACAGGAGTTAGATGAAGAGCTGACACAGGATCTGAGGTTACAGACAGAGATAGCAAAGGAGAAAAAAATTGGAAAGAACTGGTCTGTGCCTGTCAGATCACCCTCCACTCCAAAAGCTAAATTATCTCCAAAATTCTGGAATCAGGTAGTCTTTCTACTGTTGTCAAAAATCTTTTTAATTCAGTTTCAGCAGTATGTATCTCATACTCCCTCTCTTGTGAGCTGCTCCATGTGCCTGAATAGTGGACACCCTTTCCATGCAGGTAAAAGTGCCAACTTTGCAAATACACTGTCCAACATTCAGGGTGGCACCCCATTAAAATACAGAAATTACATTAAAAATTATGTTTCTAAACTCAAGTAATCAAAGCAATGCTGCACAAAAATTCAGACTGCTTGTATCTTAATTCGATTCCCACTGGTTTGTGTATGTTCAGTATTTTCTTTGCTTATTCCCACTAGTCTCACCTTCCCAGAGGACTAATACATCACAGGATCAGTGCAGCCCCATCCCAGGGAATGATTCCACCCTGGGCAGTAAGGAAACTGCTGTTCCAGTTTGTCAAACAAGCTGAAAAACACACTGGAAATGAAAGCACAGCCTCTGAATTGCTGTAGCTAAACACCGTGGAAAATTAAAATCTATCCCTCAGAGCACCAGGCAGACGAGTCACCCACACAATGCTTTTCACAAGTAATTACTCAGGGCAGGATTTGAGACTGCTAAGATTAGGTGAGGTAAAAATTAGCTATCTGGACTCCATCCTGCCAAGGAACACAGATTAGCACCTTCAGAAGGCAGCTGAGCCCACCTACCCAGCACTGATACACCTCTTTGGAAGGCCTAAGTTCACATCTCAACCCTAAATTTTGGCAGTGTTGAATGCCTGGAGTTACAGATGAGCGAGATTTAACCTAGAAAGTTCAGTATTCCTCTAAATGTGGTGCAAAGTCCTATCAAAACCTTGCTGGACACCAAGAGAGAATGAAAAAAGACAATGCAAAAGGTAATGATACCCAGAGCCTGCCTAGGGGTGACTGCCCCAGCAAGGCACTGCACATTTAACAGTGACAGTAAAACACTGCCTGGTCATTACAGACACACACAACCTGCTCCATTCACCAAGGCCACACAGGTTTTACTTGCCTTTTTGGGTTTTTGGTGGATTCACAATCCCACCTCTTCTCCTGTGCCAGTGCTGGCACAAGCAGAATGATCAATTCTACTCAAACTGAGAAAAAATGATCCAGATGGTTACTAGTGTAAAGCAAACGATTCAAATGGCCAGGAACAAGGAGAATGAGACTTTGCCCTTTGCAAGTTGTGACCTGCTGAAAATGGGTTATAATCTCGTAGAGAAATGGCCAAAAATAAACCAGAGAACTTGTGGAAAACACAGTGATTGGTGAATGACTCAAGGGGATCACAGAAATTAAACACAACCATCACAACATAATAAAGTCTCTCATACTTTAAGCTCTGTATCAGCTAAAGTTTGGGAATAATAATTCTACAGAGGTTCTGTCTTCTCTCTGAATTCAAACCCCTCCCAGCACTTCACCAGGTGACACACATATATGCTGGATGTCCCCAGCAGACAGAACCTGAGGACACCATCCAATGTCCTGATTCCAGGGAATTCTCAGCTATCCATCTCCTCTACCAGCCCGACGTGTAGCAAACTGGCAGGTGGAAACCTGAGAGGATCTGGCAAAGCCCATGACAGCAACTTTGTATTTAGAAGGGGTGTGCAAGTTAAAATGAGAACTGGGACACCGCACACACGCCACGGCCTCCTGAGATAGTTTGAGCGCTTAAGGATCTGCAACACAATTTAATGGAGATGCAAGATCCCTGCTCAAACAAATGCACAGATTAATACACTGCTGCCACCACACCCAGATAGTAAGCATATTAAACACTCGTATTTTTAAGTGACAGGATTAAATACTGGGTATGACTACAGCAGCAGCTTTGCTGCATGATAACAGTGACAATTTTAAGACTTTTTTTTTTTACGTAGCTCATTTCAAAAGACTGATAGTGCTGCTACTTCATGTCTTTCCTTGTACAAGATCTTCTGTTAGCATTCAGACTTGTTTTGCACATATGAATGAACAGAATGCCGAGCAGAGCACTGAAGATATTTCCCAACACATTTACAGCCTCACAGACTGAAATTCTCTTGCTTTCTGAGGGAGAAAAAGGGACTAAACCAGAGTGTACTGACAAACTACTACTGATGAAGCCCACAAGGCTCTGAGATCAGAGTACAGACAGCTCATGTACCTCCCCCATCCAGGTAGGAGTTGAGTCACCACTTCCTTGCTGTGCACATCCAGCCACCTACAAACGGGATTATGGACATAAGGCAGGGAGGTAAACCCAGCCCCACACTGGCTCTTCAGCTTCCTCAGTGCACAGACAGGGGCAGGAGCAGCCACTGCCTGCAGTGTCCCTGCTCACACCCCTCACCTCCACGAGCCTGCTGCAACTCCAGCACCTTTTCCATCCTCTCCTCATCCATCCATGATTTTTGGAGACCCCCACATAAATACCAGCAAACTGCCATCTAACCTGCAATGCTGACAAGGTTGAACCACATCGATGAAACCAAACCCTCCCATTTCAGCTCTCTGTGAACTTACAATACTCCCCACTTTCAAACAACGCCAATTTAGGCAGCTTTTGGAAGAACATGCTCCTCATGGGGCTGTTCATTGCCTCCTTTAGTCCCAAATCTAATTAAAAAATCTTGCAGATCATAAAGACATTCCATTAACGTGATGAGTTACTCATGCAATTGTTCAAAATGGCTGTTTTGCAAATAAGACAGAAAATACCAACTGAACTACAAAATACAAACTGATTTCAGTTTCAAATTAGGGATGTCTGATGTTATCAAACATTGCTGCCTACTCAGTAAACACTGGATGTGTTGGACACTCAAACTTGGAGCTGACCAATGATAAGTTGTTCACTACTTGTAAGTACTTCTGTTTTAAAGCTGTCATAAAATAAGTAAATTCAAAGCACTAACACAAAAAAATTGATGTGGAAACCAAATGGCTAAAAAACACCTTATGTACAGCTTGTCTTTTTCCTAGCTCTAAGATTTTGGGCTATAAAAATCTGTGAGGAATTCAGAGCAACTATAAAGCCATATTCCCACGAAAATAATGCTCACAGCTCAGCCCCCCCATGGAGCACTGCTGTGGGGAATGAGGGATCCCTCTGCCCACTGCAACTCCTGCCCATGTACCCACCACCACCAGCAGCACAAAGCAAAGGGAAAAAAAATGTGCACAGCTGCCCTACTGCATAATTCCAGGGGTGAACACTGATGAGAACTCAGGGAAATCTCTATTTTAAGGATGCAATTACACTAACGATGAAGGTCATACTGGCCTTAATGTGACAGTCACTACTGCTAAGTGTAATACATGTCCACTGCCTTTATGGTCCCCAATTTAGGACATTCAGAGCTGTGGCAATCCTTGGAACACTATTTCAACTCACCTGGACTAACAGCAGGAGTGACCACCACAATTCCGGGCTGTGCCTGGACTAAGGTGAAGATCAAAAGACTGAGAACACAAACCTGTTGACATGAGCAGCTTTATCCACAGCTTTATTTCTTCTGCTCTGAGAGCTGACTGCTCCTCCTTCACACTCCTATGATTCTGCTGCATTTACATTTTCTGTTGCTTGCAATGCCAGGATGATAACTCCATGTATCTCATTCCTGCTTGCTCTGAAAGCACTCACAGCATGAACCCTTTTTTTGGTTGTCCTAAATTCTGTTGGGGAGCTCTCACATGTGAGATTCATGCAAGCCTAAACTTCTTGCTAAGGTCTATGGTCACAGCCTTTAGGTGAGAAGAAAGTGAGTATTGGGAATTGCCTAAATAAGTTGTCTCTGACTTTTTTCCAACTTTGTATCCATTAACCACAGTGCTCCAGAGAAATTTTCAAACGGTGGCAACTTTGGGTTTGTATCCCAAAGGCACCAGAGGAACAGAAAGTGAGGTTTTCCAGTCTTTAAGGACATTAAAGTGCTATTCCTTACTTTCTTGGGTAACAGCTATTATTAGAGCTCATATGATTTAATGGATAGACTGAAGGAGACTGGAACTCAGGAGAACTTGATTCTTTTTGCAGTTCAGCTGTTACTTGTGCTGACAATGATTCTTTCTCTCTCTGCTTGATTTCCCTCTCATTTTATCACACTTACTCATATTTAAAATGACAAGACCATCCCATACTATGTACCAGGACAGCCTCATTTTGAACCGAAGAGCCTAAGTAACATGGCCCAAAATCATTATTTGAACACAATTAATTTAATTGCCTGTTCCTCCCATTACACAAGAAACTGAACATTTTCCATGTCCCTCCCCATCCAGCCCAATCAGATTATCAGTATCTTGCCTATTGTAACACATTGCTACACCACCTAAAAAGACATCCCTCTCCAAAAAGACAAAATATTTTCACACCAAAAGCCTTCACTTCTTTGCATGAATGATACATGACTCTTCTGTATTTTAAGTTACAGTGGCAAATCCACTGCCAGCCTGCAACATTCATGGGGGAAAATGAGGCAGGAAAGCTGTGAATCACTACAGCAGGCTCTAAATGTATGAAAAACATGCCCACTGTACTGAGGGAATAGCTCTGCTATTTCTGCTGGTGCACTCAGGGTAGTTCAAACAAAATAAGAAGTCTTTCATACACAGAAATCTTTGAAGGAAACCTACTTTCTTACATGTTTTTTTTTAAATGCATCTTTTCACACAGCCTTAAGAGACATTTCTTCTCTACATCTTTTTACAGATAGTGCATTTTTCTCTTCCACCTCAAAGCTGAGCCTCAATTGGGGTATTTACTTTTTCAACAAAGTAATAAATGACAGATCCCTGAAGTGATTTGCCAGTTTGTGTTAACATTGCCCTCAATGAAACTGATTTAGATCCTTTTCTTTCCTACTACAATTCCAATGCAAACAACATTCAATGCTTCTTTTAAAGCTTCCATACACGATATGAATTCACACACAACACTGTAAGAAGCAAAATTCCCCAAAGCACTCCTGCACGTTTTTTTCCTACAGCACTAACATTTGTGACTACCACAGAATATCAACAAGGCCTTTCTTAATTTTAAGCTCACATGTTTTTTCAAAAGGTGTATGATTTAAATAAGCCTTACACAAACACTTTGTTAAGGCTACTGTGATTTAAGCTACCTCCTGCCTGACTGCAGGTGAAGAAAAACAGACCTTGTGGCACACACCAAAGATCAATAAATCATATGCTGTCAAACAAGGAGGAAAAGTTCTTACACGTATTTAAAATATCAAGAACATCTGCAAATAAATGAGGTATTAGTCAAATACAAAATGAAAAGACTAATGCACATCAAAGTTTTACTCTATTAAAACATTAATGAATATATTAGCATGAGCACTAACCTAACAGAATCCTTTAAAGTGTTTTAAAAATAACCGACACAGCCCCATTATTTAGAATACTTAAAAACAGTCTCAAAAGCATATGCTAAAATTTCATAAAATAAAAACAGGGTTCAGAACCCTAATTTTAAGACATCAGACTATTCCATGATGGAATGTCCATACACACACACACATGTACACACACACACTTTTTCACCAGGAAGCATAACCCTTTGTTCCCTAATCCCCAGTTGTATGTTTAATGATCACACATAAAACACTTCCATCAAACAGAAAAACCGCAGTTCCAGCATGTTTAATTCTTTGGAAATGAACATCTACATTGCTGAAATGGCATTAGAGTGACAAATGACTATAATCCAATGGCCCAAGGCCAGCAACTTCTATTACAACAGATTTGGCTGTTTTGTACGACACAGCACGTTGTGTGTCGACCACTAAACAGAAATGAGACTGTTCAGTTTACCTATAAACAAAACCCCACTTAACTTTACAAGTGTTTTAGCAGCTACACGGATGGAAAAAGCAGTGTGTCTTAAGCAACTGCCTCCAAAATCTTGATTTATTAATAGGTAGATGGCTGGATCCATTCTAAAACGTCTCCAGATCAGTGCTATAGGCTAGAATGCACAGAATAAATAGCAGTGATTCACAAAACCTGTGGGTTTTAGTCTATTTGCATGCTTCCATATAGTTCCAAATTTAAGTTCTATGTCAGTTTTCCCAGACTTCCTTTTTTTAAGTCAAGCAACCCACATTCACCCAACTTTACTCTGCGTGGATTCACCATTCACATTTTAGAAAGGCAAATGATACCTCCTGGCTACCGAAACTCTCAGCTTCAGCTGCAGCCTGAATTCCCAAGATCACAGAATCCCTGAATAACTACTCACTCCACGGGCAAAAGGATGAACCCAGATCCTTCTAAGCAGTGACAGCAGGGCTCAAAAAAACAGCTTTTTCAGCCCTTTAAAACACAGGACAGCAACTGAGCAGCAGCTGCAGCAAGAGGATGCACTCAAACACTTCTCCCCAAATCCACCCACAGCAGCCCTTTTCCAGAGCCATCTTTTATTCTGTGTTCAGGTTGTCCCCCATATTTTCACAAACCTGACAGAATCCACACTGCCCTCTCCCCAGACGCTTCCTTCTGCCTGTAAGGACACTCCAACATCACCCACATGTGCCCAAGAAACTCACCCAGGTGCAGAACAACCAATTTTTAACGCTATTTTAGAGACATCGATTTCCTAATCACCACAAACATCAGGCAATGCACTGCAAAGGCAGCACAGCACAAATGCCTGAGGAATGTTGCCTTTTTTTCTTCTTCTAGAAACAGCCCTGGCTTAAGGGAACATCAAACTACACCCTGCCAGGGAGCAACCCTCCAAGCCGGCCATTAAAGAGGCCGTTCGCAGTGCAGTGTTTCAGGGAGTCGGGTTGCATGCCATGTTCCGAGTTCCAGTTCTTCTGGTTGCCAGGCCAGACACATCCTGGGTGAGGATGAGCAGCTCAGGAGCTTGTTCAGCTTTTTTTCCTGAGCTCAAACCCGCCCGGTTTTCACTTCAGCCAGGTTTGGGGGCAATGCGGTACGTTTAAAATGGCACCGCGTTCATTTGACACCACGGTGATGGTGAAAGAACAAAACAAGCATAAATGATTCATTCTGCCAGGGTATCCTTTCTTCTGCTTAACTTGTTTTCACAGGAATTCATAAATGATGCGCCTGTATTAATTCTTTCCATGAAAAACAATAGAAAAAGGGACTAAAACAACAGTTTACACAGTTCTGACAGTTTTACTCTTTCCAAACAGGGAAATAGTTTTTAAGCTGCCCTTTTTTTTTTTTTTTAAGAGATTTTTAGACGCCCTTGATGACAAATGGTTTTAACTAGATCAGCTTAACATCTTCAGTGTCATGTAGTGATACAGCAGGTTTACTTCTAGCTCTCCTTAAAAAAAGGGCAGATTTTGAATTTAGCCAGCACACACCCGGAACACTGACAGCAACACTTCAATATCTCATTAAATGATTATGAAATAATGACATGGAACACAGAGGTACAAACGACCAGCAATACCTAAACCGTGTTATCCTTCACTCCTGTGCTTGCTGAGGAGCTGATCATTCAAAATTAATCCCCCTTTGGAAATATTTGATATGAGCATTTCACGATTCGTTTGTCACGACGCGCAAACTGACTGAGGAAATATTTCTGCCCGCTCTTACACGATCCATCCATCGGCAGAAATCTGACTGTGCATTTTAGCTGTAAGGGCAGCAGCATTTTCTTGAAGGCCTTTTCCTCCACGTGTTACAAAAAATATCTCAATTATTGTACACCCGAATTACAGCGATATGGAAAAATGACACGCTTTTGCCCACAACTCTGCGTCATGACACAAACACGATGACTCAATAATGTTATTTATCTTGTGCTCAGAACAGACAACTTTTAGCAAAACTCTTATTTTTCCTACTGATCTGCAACAGCACCGTTCTAAAATAAAGAGGAAAAATCCTACACGTGAAACTGCATCCCTGAACTTCTCTTCAGGCTTTTCATCCAAAAGAGTCCAAAACATTGCTACCTTAATTCAGCATTACAGCACCATATTGTTCTAGAATTATTCACATAAATCCTAGACAGCACCTAAATAAACTGTTTAAATTTGGAAACAAAAACCCCTCACAAAAATAGGCTGCTTAATGACATGAACAAAGCACCAGCTAAAAGATATCTTACAGATATGCTTCCAAATTTTATATAAATTTACACAACAATCCTCAGGAGACCCAAATATCTGCATTAACCTATAGAAGAAGTTGATTTAAAACAGCAGACGTTCAAGTTACTACTAAAGATGAATTTACAGTCTAGTTTTAATTTCAGCTCTGCAGCACTTCACTGTCAACTAAATCATGAGCCTCACGTGTTTTTGTTTCAAGGTCCACCAACATAATTAAGTACAGATAGAAAAATGTCCTTAATTCTTCTAAATCAAGAAAAAAGCTGCAATGTAAACCCCAAACCTACCAAACAGACCACATGCACTGCTGAGGGGAGGGGAAAGTAAGGTGTGAAATAACCCTTGAGTTGGGCATTGAATCATTCTGATAAACCTGATTGTAATTATCAGTCATTAGGACAGTTAAAAAAAGTCCAAAAACTAAGTGAGTTTCCTCCACTTGAAGAGGAAAAGAAAGAAAACTTGAAGGACGCCAAATTTTCAATCAATTTCAAATTTTAAACAAACTCCAGAAACTGCAACGACCCTCAGAACAGCTACACAAACAAAATCACTCCCCTCTTGCTCTCAAATATAAATAAATGAAGCTGGACAAGAAATGTCAATATAGCTTTCACCCATTACAAACTTTTGTTTATGGAAGAAGAATCCCTCTCAGTGCCCCCAGTGCACAACTTCATTTGATGTGTACATTAACTGCCTTCAGAAAACACAAAATTCAGAATAAAGCATCATCTTCTTCGAAAGAACGTATATTTTATGAACTATATTTTCTGTTATGGAAGACACGGCTTCTTAACAAAATTATCTTTAACGGCACCAAAGTTTTCTAAACTTTATTATTTGCTAAATGCAAAGTTGCACGAAGTCTTGCAAATAAACACCTCAGCGCTCCACACGCTTTTCCTGACATTTCTGCTTTAAACCTTTTCGGGACGAAAAACCTTAGAGGGAAAAAGAAAGAGCGAAGTGAACCCATTCAATCATTTGCCCTAAGCACACACTGGATTAGCCCGGGAACCGAGCTGTAAACTTCCAGCGAGAAAACCACCACGGCTGCAGTTTTTTTTCCCACTCCGTGCACAAATCTCCCGGCCGGTTCAGCCAGTGGGATCCAGGGAACCCGCACACGCATCCCCGTGCACGGCGATCTTGCAACACTCAGCCCTTTGCACCCCGATGCGCCGGGGTTTAGCGAGTGTTTGGGCGGGGGGGAGGGGGGGAGGATTACTTTACAAATCTCCTTATTCCCTTCTCGTTATAGAATCGCTTCTGTCTCTCCCCCTCTACCCCAAATAAAAAAGCGAACCCGCAGCCATGGGCTCTGTCCCAGCCGCCCCCCGGTGGGGGCTCAGCACCGACCCCCCCCTCCCCGAGCCCCGGCGTGGTGACTCCGCCACGGGCGCGGGGCCGCCCCCTAGCCCTCCGGACCCCTCCGGGGTGGGAATTCCGCCGGGGGAGCGCCGGATCCGCCGCCCCCGCGGGCAGCGAGGCGGCCCCACCGAGCTCCGCACATTCAATGAACGTGCACAATCACCCTGGGCCTACTCCCGGCCACCATGCTCCCCCCCACCCCGGGGCCCGCCCGCCGCCGAGAGCCCCCGCGGGGTCCGGGCGCGGTGCGGCGGGAGCGCAGAGCGCGGGTGCGGGCGGTACCTGCGCGCCGTGCAGGGCCATGGCGGCCCCGCGTCCCCCGCGGAGCTCGGCGGTCCCGGCCCCTCACGCCGCCGCCCCCGCCGCCGCCATCTTCTCCCTCGCACGCACCAGCCGGGCGGGCGGCCGCGCGCCGCGCCGCGCATGCGCCGGCCCCGCCCGCCCGCTGCGCGCGCACGGGGCGGGAGCGCAGCGCGCTGAGGGAGCGGGGCGGGAACCGCCCCCTGAGGGGAGCGGGGAGACGCTGCGCGGGAAAGGGGGAGTGCATCCCTAAAAACTTCCATGGAACCCCCCTCCATTGACATGGGACCGCCCCCCTGAGGGGAGCGGGGAGGCACCGCGCGAGAAAGAGGGAGAGGAACCCAAAAAACTTCCATGGAAGCACCGTTAAGCATCTGTCTGATGAGGAGAGGCTGGGGGTGTTGGGCGTGTTTAGTCCGGAAAAGAGAAGGCTGAGAGGAGATTTCATAACCAAAAGATATATAAATATCTCCCAAGGCTGATGTCAAGAGCATAATAGAATCACGGGATGGTTTGGGTTGGAAGGGACCTCAAAGATGATCTCATTCCAACCCCGATCACATGGGCAGAGATGCCACTTGCTAGACCAGGTTGCTCCAAGCCCCGTCCAACCTGGCCTGGAACACTTCCAAGGATCGGGCAGCCACAGCTTCTCTGGGAAACCTGTGCCATGATGGTTCCAGACTCTTTTTGGTGGTGCCCAGTGACAGGACAAGGAGCAAGGGACATAAACTAAAATACAAGAAGTTTCACCTCAACTTGAGGAAGAGCTTCTTTACGTTGAGGGTGGCAGAGCACTGGAACAGCTGCCCAGGGAGGTTGTGGAGTCTCCCCCTCTGAAGACATTCCAAACCTACCTGGATGGGTTCCTGTGTCACCTGCTTCAGGTGACCCTGCCTCGGCAGGACTGGGTGATCTCCAGAGGTCCCTTCCAACTCTAATGATTCTGTGATTCTGTAATTAGGTTCAACCTGTGACCGATCACTAGACCAGAGCACTGAGTTCCACATCCAGTAATTTCTTGAACATCTCCAGGGATGGTGATTCCACCACCTCCCTGGGCAGCCCATTCCAATGTTTAATCACGTGAAGAAATTCCTCCTAATGTCCAAATTCTGTCTGTAAAAGGCCACATGCCCAGGGTCCCTCTGGCAGGTGACAGGCTGCGTGCCCAGGTGATGCCAGTGTGAAGCTGTCCCACCTCTGTCCCAAATAACCAGGGTGGGAATGGGTTCAGCGTTTGTATCTGGAAAAAAGGGGAAAAAAAAAAGAATGACTAAGCCAATCTCATGATTTTGAGAGGCCTGAGTCATAACAATACTGAAACCCCTAGGCAAGAATCCATTAAATTAACTGCTAATGTACTCCATATTTTTTTTCCTTAAACAAACTATGAAGTCCTGCAAAAGTCTACTTTAGTTGGCAAGTGTGAGAGAAAGCTTAACATGAGTGTGAAAGTTGAAGAGAAGGAAGAAAAGAAGACAAAGAACTTTGTGTGTTGGCTGTTCAGAAAGGAGGTTCGTGGAAAATGAGAAGATTCCTCCATGTCTCCACGACAAGAACATTTCCCTCCTATTTTGTGAAGTGCAACACTTACTGTGTGCTGATGACAGTAAATGATTTTCTCTATCAGCTTCTGCCCTTCCAGCTGACACACCCAGCGGCCGCTCCCTCGCTTTTGTCTCTCCCGAGTGTTGCTCCGCTGTCCTGAGGCAGAGAACCAGCAGTGAAAAGGGCTGCTTAATATTAAAAGAGAGAAACAAAAAAGAGAGACAAATGTACAGGCTTTTTGCATACAGCATTTCAAACGTCTGAAAGCCCCTCTCCCCTCGGGAGTCTAATTTACAAGGTAAATAATGGAGTGAAAACCCTTACGTGGCTCGACTGGTTGAAGGCAAAATTCCCTTCTGCCCACAATGCTGCCTAAGTAAACTGACTGCTTCAAAATACAAATGAGCACAGTGTCTCCAGCCTGGAAAGCACAAAATTCAAATACCAATACTGTTAAAAGCCAGAGCTGATGGGGAAAACTGAGGTGGGACGAAAGGATGTCACTGTCTCATTCAGCAACATTTAAAACATCTTCAATGTTATCCTCTCTTAATGTAATTTCATTGTAAAGTCTGTTAACACTTTACCATAATATTTTGTAATAATCTAAGTTTTCTTGTAATATCATGTTGTGATGAAACTTACCTGCTGCAAAGTTTCCACCTCTGTTCTGCTTTATTCCTTTAATCCATTTTTAGTGGTCTGTTGTTTCATTACTGCTTTCATTGCAGAAAGAAGTTTTATTTTCTTCCATCCTTATCACTCCCAAATATGTTGTTTTTCCAAATCGAAAATAACCAGTGCTGTGGGGTTTTTTTCTGTGTATCCATCTTAAGATTGTGTATCCAATCTTAACAATCATGGAGTAACGTTCCTAAGGACATGGAACTGACTTTATTTGTGAATTTATCTACAACAGCCCATGGCTGTGGAAATAAAGGGTTGTCTAACAGCAGCCAGGGAGCTGGATAAACCACTCCCAAGGTAGCTGCCTCTCAGGTGCTACTGTAATTGCTCTTATCCTGCTGTCAATGCAAAGTGCTTGGGAATGGCTCGCCCTTCCATGCCATGCTCCGCGTGATTTCACCAGGTCATGGGACCTGTGCTCATGACAGCGCCCAGAAGGTGAAGGTGAAAGACTTTTGAGCACATTTTAGGACAACTTTTGAGGATTTGAAGCACTCAGAACCCTCACCTCCACTTTTTCAGGGAATACCTTCCTGTAGCGCTGCAGAAAATGGTTGATGGCTGCAGGAGGTTTTGTGCTGTCCCTGCAGAGATTCCTCCCGGTGCCAAGAGCTTCAGGAGCTCTGAAGACTTTTTCTTTAGAGATGCAGAACTTTTATCCCAAAAGCTTCTAAGTACAATAAGGGCTTTGCCTACATAAAGTATTTGCAAGCAGCAGTCACCTCCCCTGGCTGGATCTCAGGGAGGGTCAGTTGGCTGTAAAAATATGATATTTTAAGTCTTTAGTAGATCATGTGAATGCTTGGCTCAGTGCGTTATGTGTTTCAATTATCAATTTTGGCTAATTAACTGTGACTTATTCATCCTTATCTTAAATACAAGTCTCCTCTCTCCTTATGCAATCATCTATTAGTGCTGCAGCCTCAAAAGAACCAGCAAAGCTGCACCTCACCATCCCCTCATGTTCTGTCACCAAGCCCATCACGATGAAAACAAAGGCACGTTTTTTTCCCAAGCTACTCTGAGTTCCAGAAGGAACTAAGAAAACGTGTGTGGTATCAATAAACCTGTGGCTGAGCTGTGTCCCCCTCACTTAGGAGAAGAGTTACCAGTAAGGAGGAAACCGTAAGTAGCTGGAGCTCACCCGTGCTCAGACTCACACAGCACGGTGACAGAACCCCTCCATCTGCCCTGACCTGGTCCCTAAGACAACTCAAAGTTCATGAAGGAATAATTAGCACCTCCCTCATTATCGCATTCATGAGAACTGAAATAGGACAAGAAGCTGAAATAAAATCATACATAAAGCTTGTCACACCAGCTTTTTTTTTTACCCCCCTATAGAAGTTCCTCACTGGTCCAAGCTTTGCTAAAATCAACAGAAGAATCACAATTTGAATCCGGGCTTGTTTTCAGCAAGTTAAATTGTTCTCAGAAAGAGCACTAAAGGATAAATTATTTCTTTACATTCCCTTGACACACGACCCCTTTTTTGCTGTCATGCAAGAATACGGAATCCTAAACAGCACATGGAAAATCACCAGCCTTTGGAAGAAAGCAGCCTGATCCCTGATGGGGAAAGACACAGGCACATTTGTCTCAATTTAAGATTTCAACTTGAGAACAAAAATATTTCCAGCTTCTTTCTCAAGCCTTCAAAACAACTGGATCTCACACCACGGTGTAATTTTTCCTCAGGATATCTCAAGGGATTTATGTAATCTAACGACAGAGTTCCAGGCAGCAGCTCCTTGATGTGCCCATGCCAAGATACAGGGCATGGAAGTGTGGGAAGGGAAAACCTGAGGGTTTTGGTAGCTGTTTTGTTTCAGGTAAAACAAGCTTTTCTCAGAATTTGGCAACGGGAGCCTTTTTAAAAATGAGGTAGAGCAGTAGTTATTTTTCCTCGGGGCAGGAAGAAAGATCTGTGCTTCCTGGCAAGGGTAAAATGCTTTACAAAGCATAGGGATGAAGGCAGTGGGATGTGCAGGTGCAGGAGCCAGGCTGGCTCCCTAAGAGCACAGACCAGGATACACCTTTCCTCTGCTGATCCTAATTACTGTCCAGACCTGGAAAAGCAGAGCAGAAACCCACTCGTGGCACACATTTGTGCAGAATTCCAGCACACCAGTTTCCCAAAGCAGTTCAGCAGTTATCTCCCAGCCCCATGTGCTATCTGCCAACACTTCCCCAGGGATGATAAGCCATGTCTGGGTACACAACATCCAAAATCGAGGGGCACTCTGCCAGACTGTGCCTTGAGCAGTGCTCACTGCTTTGGGCCCTGGAGGTGCAAATGGGAATCGTTTGTTCCTTCAATAATGGAAAAATCTTATGGCAACAACAGGTACGATCCCCCAGTGACCTCTAATAACACGTGAGATGTCCCACACTCACCCACAGCCCCTGGTTTTGAAGGGACCATGCAGACACAGGGGAAACAAAGCTTGCTTTGATGAATACTGAAAATACCTTGTGTCAATGCAATTAAGTTTAATGTCAGGAAGTCATAACTGTGTTTATCTACTCCCCATTAAATACTATCTTTGAAACCACTCCACAAACTGGATTTGGTCTTTTGTCATAGCTGAAAAAAGGCAAAAAGTAATTTCATAGAGTCACAGAATGGTTTGGGTTGGAAGGGACCTTAAACCTCCTCCTGTATCCTGTTCCATCCCCTGCCATGGGCAGGGACACCTTCCACTAGCCCAGGTTGCTCCAAGCCCTGTCCAACCTGGCCTGGAACACTTCCAGGGATGGGGCAGCCACAGCTTCTCTGGGCAACCTGTGCCAGGGCCTCACCACCCTCACAGGGAACAATTCCTTCCCAATATCCCACCTAACCCTGCCCTCTGGCAGTGGGAAGCCATTCCTCCTTGTCTTTGACTGTCTGGTTTGGAGTATGATGCAGAAAATTAGCCAAATAAGGTCTATTTCTACTTCATATTGTTAAATTTAGCTTTTGCCTACTAAAATGTTTCCACCATTATCAATGCCACTTCAAAATGATTACAGGATTATTTCCTTCCAATTTATCCAAAAGGAAAGCCTCAGTTAAATCAATACACAAGTCAGATGGTGATGAATAGAATATTCTAAACTGGATTTATTGTTCCCAGACATTATGTAATACATAAACACATTAAAAGAGGGGCTAAATAACAAGCAGCCCAGTAACAGAAACAAAGCAAGTCTTTGAAATTTTTGTTCTATACTTACACATGAAAATGTCCCCAAAAGTTAAGTAGTTGTCAGTCAACATAGCAAGGATTTCAGATATAAAAAACCCCAAGCAACTTGTCAATGAGTTTATCATAACCAAAGTGTTTGATTTTTTTCTGGGTTTTTTTAAATTTGTTTTTAGGCTAGAAAATAATAACCATTACCTCATGCAGTGTACAAAGGCTTTAAAATAAATCCATTAATGCAAATGAAAGACTGACTCCTGAGGCTTAAAAAAAAAAATCAAAAAAACCTCAAGGAGTTTCAGAAAATTAATTTCAACTAGTTTTCTTAGCACTGAAACAACAGAAACAACCTGTAACTTTCTTGCACTCTGTAAATGCATTCAGTTACCTCTTTCAATACACATATGTGCTTATAAGAAATCTAAGAGTTCTTCGATTGACTAGAGCTTCAAATGAAATTAAGTGCAAAAATGTTTTCTTAGTGTTGTCCAATTACTGAGGTAAATAGTTGGGGAGGGGGAAAAATAAAAAAAAGAGGGTAGCAGGATGTCACCTGCATGTACACCAGATGGAAAAGAAGGCAAATCAGAAATACACGGAAAGGGAGATGGGGGAGAAGGACCGAGGAAGAAATAACAGCAACAGTCAACAGCTGAACTTTAAACCAAAGCCCTTGAAATCCACTCAGCAGATCACCAGTCGCTGAAATAAACCGTGTTTATGAGCATGTCTGGTGAGCTGGGCTATGGGGAAGCTGGAATTGTGACAACAGTACAATAGTCACAATTCCAGCTGACTGCCTGACAATGCTGGGAATGCCAGTGCTGCTCCAAGAGCTGCACCCTGTCCCGGCACAGAGACCAAAGATCATCAAACGACGAGTTCCCGACGCCAACAACGGGGTCACAATCACAGAGCAGCAGCTTCTACAGTCAATAACAGAACATATGGCAAACAAGAGACTGAGTTAGCAAAATGTGGTATAAAAAAGTATAAAAGTTGTTTTTAAAAACTTCCTTAAAACGTCGATATAATACGATGTAGTGGAAATGCCATGAACCACAGAAGGAAAAGCCTAAGCCTTAACATTCAGGAGAGCAGCAGAACCTCTCTGGCCACATCACCCTTTGTATGGTAGAAGGGGGAGTTTTTGGTTTCTTTTGATGTTTCTACCTTAAACATGAGTTTAATCCAAAAAAACCACATTCAACTGTACATTTTCTGAGGCTTCAGAAGGTGCCCCCCCACCCCCTCCCCCTGTTTAAAAAGAAAAAGAATTCAGGTTAGATAGAAATGACTAAATACAAGGTCCTTTTGGAGTCCACCATCCAAGGGTGGCTACCCAGGAGTAGTCATCTCCCTCGGTCTTGATGTTTTTTTGTTTTTGTCTTTTTCTTTTTGTCCTCTGTTTTGGGTTTCAGCGCGCAGACACACGCAGACACCCCAGCGATCGCTTTGGGCAAGTCCGTTCCTTTGCACCACTTGTTCTTCTCCTTGTCATAAACCTGGACCGTCTTGGAGAAGACAGCCTCCTCCCAGCTGTACCCTCCGAGGATATAAATCTTGCCATCCCAAACCGCCACCCCCGACTCGCTGTTGGCCTGTAACAGGGGAGCCACCCTGGTCCACTGGTTGCACTGGGGGCTGTAGGACTCCACGCTCAGGATGTCGAAGCGCGCCATGGTTTCGATGTTGTCGTCGCTGCCGCCGATGGAGTAGATGTTGTCCTGCAGGGTGCACATGCTGTGCCACCCCCGGGCCGTGATCATGGGCCTCTTCTCCTCCCACACGTCGGTGCGGTAATCGTAGCACAGCAGGTTCTTCCTGTAGGGGCCGATCTGGTAATCGTGGCCTCCCGAGATGTACACGAACTCCTTGTACACGGTCCCGGCGTGGCCGTAGGTGAACCTGGCCCGGGCAAACAGAAACACTCCAGCTTAGTACATGTGGATTTTATTGATACACAAGCATTCAGCAGGGACTAGTACTAAAGGAGCGAATGAACGGTAATTACAAGAGAAGAATCCCTGATCCTGGGAGTTACCCAGTGACTATCCTCATTCTCACACCTTCACCCTGCACCGCTGAGTGCCACGGCACTTTGAAAGCATCCTTTTCATACCTACAGAGCACTGAGGTATGACCATCACTTTTTAAGGCATCCTCTACAGTGTCATACAACAGAACTAACCCATCCTGCTCTAGCAAGCATGGCCTTCATTCTCACTTTCCTGCTCCAGTGCTTGGCTTGAACCAGTGTGAAAGGAAAAAATCCACATATCAGCAAGGGTTTCCAAGACAGAAAGAGGAAATAATCATGACACCTCTCAGACTTCCCAGCAGCAATTAACCAAGAGAAACCAAGAAGAAAACTACTGTTGCCTTCCATTTCCACAGCTTCAGGACCATGGATCACATTCCTTACCCACGGGCATTCACAGCCCGGTTCATCTGCAGTCACAATACATGTAGTGTCCTTTTCATGAGCCATCTGTCTGCTACCACTGCTGCTCTACAGATAGAAACTCCTTTGGTCACCTCAAGACAAGGCAACAGACTACAGTCAATCACAGATCAGAGTCCATGTTTGAAGTAAGAGAAAATGAGATGGTAGAACCAACATCACGCTGTTTCTACGAGGCACAGAGAAAATGCTTTTGATGACCTACAGTAAAGCCACTACAAACCTAATTCTTCAGGCTGTTCTTAACTTCACACTGAGATATTCCTGACCAAACCCCTCTGAGCTCTCAGAAGTGGATTGCTAAGATGAGGACAGCCTCAGCTTCTTTGAACATATCCTTCCTGCATGGTTTTTTTTCTCATTTGGGGGAAGTTGGGGTGTCAAAAGGTGCAGCTACAGCACCAGCCACAGCAAATTGGCTCACACAAAGAGCCCAAATGATTTAATACCCATAGGGCTGCAGAGCAATGTGCTCATCACGCTGCACTCACGAGCCTCTGCTACCATCCTTTATAGTCAGGCACTCAAGATAACTCAAACTGTCCAGCAGACAAACCCACGTTAGCATTACTTCTGAACCATGTCTGAACACGCTGGAACTCCATGTGGAGAGAACCTTGAGCTGCTTTTATTTCACAGGGTAATAGTTTCTCTCAGCCACACAAATGGCATCATAACGTCTTCCACACACTCAAGTGCCAGCACTTTTGTGCCAAGGGAGAAGATGGACTAGAAAAGAAATCCCACGTTTGCCCTGAAAGCACAACACTTCTGAGACAAGCTAAAAGGTGTCATTATTCTAGATGACTACCAAAACCTCTGAGCCCTGTGTCTGAATCAGAGATTTTAACAGGTTCCTGCTACAAAAAAGAGAAAAATCCCTGACACACTTGGGCTAACAATACTGAGTGACCAGGACAGTCTGTTCAACTACAAGGGCTGGAGAACCAGCCCTGGAGACCTTGCAGAGGTCACTTCAGAGCCGTTTTGCTTCTTTGCCAGTCAGGGAAAAGAGAGGAAGAAAAAAAAAAAGAGAGGGCTAAGGCTCAGTTATGGACTTTATCCAAAAAGGCAACTCAGAATTTCCACAGCTCTCAATCTGCCTCACTCACCCTGGAAGCACATAACTCACCCTGAGCACGTGCACTCAGCTTTCCCACCTGCCAGCAATGCCATGGCAGGTGCACTGCACTGAGATGCTGCTCTGCCTTGTCTGAGGTCTCTCCCAGACAAGAACCAGGAGTGGATGTCTCCAGTGGCTCCCACCCTGGTTGTCAGTCTGTGTTTCTCTACATACACAGGAATGGGTCTTAAAAAGTAGACTGTCAGTCTGGGGATGGGATGGACAACTTGAGCGCAGTTCATTTCAAACTGCAGGAGACTTTAAACCCACATCCAACCCACAAACTCCCTGGAAGCCATGCAGTGCCCTCCACCGTGGAGGCAGGGACAGGTAACAGGGAGTTTTGAGGAATCAGAAAGAGGAGAGTGTGAGGACATCGAGTCCAACACAGAACCTGGGGTTATTGCACTGCTGAGAGCACTCACATCACGTTCAGCATGTGGGAAAAAATTACTAAGTTAAGAAAGACTTGAGTGGCCTTTGGAGAAGTAGGTTAAATGTTTTCCTACACTGGAATTCTGTATATGTAAGCAAGCAATAGCCATTGTCTCTCAAGCACAGGCATGCAGCCCAGCACAGGCAGCTGCAGAAAAAGCACTGCTGCTTTTCTTTTGCCTCAGTCCATGGCTGTGTCCAGGGAACAGCAACAGCTACAAGAGTTGTTTGACAGAAACAATCAGATCTGAAGCACCAGATCGACCATCAATTTGTTCTTTCCCAGTACAGGGCAATTACCCACTGAACTGTGCTAGAGATGTTTCATTTTGCTTGAATTCTGAAAGCTCATCCAAAATACCCAGCTTCACTTTCATAGGAACTGCAAGATATATAATGCACAGATTAAAAAAAAATCAATACAGATCCTTTCTTTAGAGAGGGGCTTTTCTAAACATGTAACAAAACAAGCACGTCAATACAGTGGGTCCAGACGTCCTCCAACAGAAAGCACTGAGTGTTTTGGCAGTGCTAAGTACAAGAGTGGCCAGAAAAAAGCAGAGGCATTAAAGGAGAAAGAAGATTTGGTTTTAACATCTGCTGGAGCTAGTTGTCAATTTTGAATGACTTACCCAAATACAACACTGAAAAATTACAATTTCTGACCCATTCAATCACTAGAAAATTTACCATTTATTTTCTTAACCAGAAGAACACTTGGCCTAACTCAGTAAAGCTCTGGGAATCCCCTACTCCAACCAAAGTCCAGGTGAGCTGTGGTTGCTCTGAATCTCAAGGTCCACCTGTTGCAGCCCTGCGAGATTATTCATGACCCAACTGGCAGAGCAGATACCATCACTCACTAACCTGCTCCAACACAGCTCCCCACACAACTGCTTTCAGTTGTTCTGCCAAACTTTAACCCAGGGCCACTCAATTAATTTCACTGCTGTCTGCAGCAGAGCTTTTCATAGTCTGTTCAGGATGAGAACACACTGCACCAACTTCTGCTCTGCCAAACTCGTCAGCCACCGCTGCTCCCTGCCGGGCTAGAAACTATGGCAGAGACTGCTCCCAGAGAGCCTGGGAAAAGGGGGAAAAACACAGGACTCTCTGAAGAAAGGGAAAGGCATCCCACACCCAAGGACCCTAATGAGCATCAAGGCAAAATAAATTCAGTTGTAGCAGACTTGGACCAGGTCCACCCTTTAGACATCTTGGCTGAAGTTTTCCACTTAAGCATCTGCCCTGAGAGGCTGTTTTCTCCTCCAGTAAGGCAGCATTAGTTCAGTCAAAACAGCTCAGCTCCTTCCAAGAAAGTGGTTAGGGAAAACAACGTGTTGTTTTGACCATGTAGGGTGGGAAGGAGGTGGGGGGAAGAGGAGATAAAAAAGAGCTTGCAGAGCTCTTCCTCAGAGGAGCATGACCGGGTACAGCAACATGGACACAGGATTTGGCAGTGGTAAGAGACATGTGTGTTCAAGGACACAAGCACCGCCTTTCCCCTGAAAATCTCCACACACATGGAAAGAAAAAAAAATAAATCCATTTTCTGGATGCTCAGAGTAGAAGCTTTAACAAACAACCCCTGAGAGTCCCACCCCAAACAGCTCGAGTCAAACTACACAAGCCCACGCCCCAGAATGACATCAATGCCTGCCTGTCACTCCAGGGAACAGCCTTCCAGGCAGTTGCTGGCTTGGAGCAGTCAGGAACACCAACAGAGGTGCAGCAGTGCCTGCTTCTGGTGGCCACGCACCCAAGAGGACCAAAACACCAGCAGGTGTTCTTTTCAGAGGGAAGAAGACAGAAAAATGCAGGAAATGAGGCAGCTATGGCGGGACATGTTGCCTCATCGGTCTATCAGGAAGCAGAGGATTGGAGCTTCTGGTTTCCTTGACATTAAAAGTCTTACTGCTAGACTAGGGCTGGGAAAGATGTTATTTGGATGAAACAGGAACTTAAACCTGTTTGAGGAACAAAAGCATGAGGTGAGGAGGAAAACAGAAATCAGATCAAGAGTGCATTGACTGGAGTACACGGCAGGAACTGTGGCCAGAATGCTTCTTCCACAGAACCATAGAATGGTTGAGGTTGGAAGGGACCTTAAAATTCATCTTTTTGCATGGGCAGGGACCCCTTCCACTAGCCCAGGTTGCTCCAAGCCCCGTTCAACCTGGCCTGGAACACTTCCAGGGATGGGGCAGCCACAGCTTCTCTGAGCAACCTGTGCCAGGGCCTCACCACCCTCACAGGGAAGAATTTCTTTCTAATATCTAATCTAAACCTACTCCTTGTCAGTTTGAAGCCAGTCCCCCTTGTCTTGTCACTCCAGGCCCTTGCAAATCATCTCTCTCTCCATCTTTCTTGTGGGCCCCTTCAGGTACTAGGAGGCCACACTGGACTCAGTCCAACAGGTCCACTTGAAGTACCTTGGAAAGGGCTGCCCAGACCCCTTCCAGCAGCCCCACACCAGCCAGAGCCGCTCCTTGCTGAGCTCGAGCAGTGGTTGTGTGTCACAAAGGTTCCTGTTGCCCACCTCTGTGCTGATTTTTGCCTTTTGCACCCTGCATGAAGTTCTTGTTGCCTTATCCCTTCTCTGCAGGAAAATAGTGGTTGCAAACAACACCCTGCCCAGGAGGAGAGTTCTCCAGAGGGAGAAAAAGGGCTGAAAAGACCAAAATTCCAAAGGTGACAAGAGTCCATTAAGATCTAACTAAAGACGTATCAACATGCAAGAGCAGCTACATGGAAAAGTTGGAAACTATTTAGTTCGCTACACACCTGCACAAACACCTAAGCTGACACAAGGACAGAGCAGTAGCATGAGAGGATGCAGAACAATTTATTTTGGATGCAGCAGTAACTTATCCCAGTCACTGTACAACCAGAGTTAAGAAGGGTCTCTCCCCTAAGGGGGATTTTTGCTTCATCCAAGCAGACCAGCCAGACAATCCAATAAAAAATTAACACCCATGTGTCAAAGTTCACTTTAAATGCTGCAGCTGCAGAATTCCCAAAGCCAACACACAGATAGCAGCAGGAACACACCAACTTTTCAGACAGCTTGCAGTCTGGGTGGGTTAAACCAACAGTGCAAACACCCCCAGCATCATTTATGACTAAAAATATCCATACAGGATATATCTCACAGGTGACCCCAATGAACAGAAGGATTTAGGACCTGAAGATACTCCCCTGCACACTGTGGTGTTGAGCCTCAACTGCTGGATCTGCCTATGTGAGCACAAATAAAGCAGGAAAAGCATCCTGCCTGTGAAGAGCCCTCGAGCCCAGCTGTTAGCCTGGATCAGCCTCGCATTGCAGCACCTGCCCAAAATAGAATTGGGCAACAGGCTTCTGTGCCTTCACTGGCTGCCTCTGGCTCTGCAGCTCTGCAGCTGAGGGAATCAGGGAAAAAAAGCCCTGAACTCTCAAACCCAACTGCAGGAACCTGGTTTGTGATGCCACTAGGAAAGCCAGCACTGCTGCTGAAGTTGCGGGTTTCAGACATCATGAAAACACCACCCATAGAGCCAACATTCCTGTAATTCCCACAAATGTGAAATATCCCTAAATCTGAGTAGCTGTTTGCAAACAAACCACTGTCAGACCATTCTTACAAAGCCACTGCCCCAACATTGATTCAAGATACCAGCAATGCCCTGTTTGCTGTCACCAGAAGAGCTGCAGTGCTAAAGCCTCTCAAAAGTAGAACAGCCAAGCTTTAACTCACACTGAAAGAGAGCTCACATTTGCCAGGGTTATCTATTTGCAATACAGGTAAATGTGGTTTATCTGCAACAGCCCAACACAGAGAAACACCTTATAAGGAAAACCATCACACCAAGGTGACAAAGTAAGGCCAAAGAAATTATTTGATCAAGATATGAACAGTGCTTACACAACCTCCCTTTAGCACCCTTCTTCAAACCCAGGGAATGTCTCCAAACACCCCTGTTACCTGGGCAGTCCTGCTATGTAGGTCCAGGAGTCCTTCTGAGGGCTGTAGGTCTCAACTGAAGACAGTGCCCCATTTTCATTCCTGCCACCAACAGCCACCAGCATGTCAGTGATGGCTCCCAGGTAGAAATCCACTCGCCGCTGTCTCATGGAGGCAACCTGGCAAAGCAAACAACACACTGACATCTTCCAGCATCTGGAAAGTGAGTGACTTAAGGTATATTCGTGTCTGAGGATAGGGTAGTTGCTTCTTCCCATTTATTTGGAAAGGAGAGCCACTGGTTTTGACCGTTATATTCATGAAAGACTTGTTTTTCTGCAGTAGCTTGTTACATAGCATCCATTTTCCAACAAGGGGACAACAGGAAGCATCTAAGACATAGGCTACTCTATAAATGGTTGTGTTACAACCTTCCCAAACTCTGCAAGGAACATATTGGAATCACTCAGAACCACAACTGAGCCACCCAGGATGACTGATTCCTGCAGGAACCACAACTGGTTCCTACAGGAACCCACACAGCTGCAGGGTTTTGCAGCAGGGCTGGAAGTGAAGAGCTTGTTCTAAGGGACATTTAGCTCAGAGACATTTGACAAGTGTCAGAGACATTTTCTTTTTACATCAGACCCATTTTTTATTTAGTTGCATGTACTATTGCTTGAGAAAGATTAACTAAGCAATCACCTTTAAGTCCATTCCAGCATTATTCCCAGAAGTAAGCTGCAGGTGGATGCTGATTCAGGAATTCCACTGATGAGATGCCCAAATTCTAAGTGAAGCTGAGTATCTGCCCCAAACTCTTTTGCTGTATGTGTAACTTAAGAATTCCCACAAAGGACTCAAGTACCTGCCTTCTCAACTTAAATAACTTCAATTTCCACTGGCAAGCACTGCCATGTTGACTATTCTAATGAGCCCCGTCCTTTCACCAAAAAAGGAGAAAACACTCTAAACATTAAGGACTTTGAACAGAGAAATAATACAGCTTAAGTCTCACCTTTATCCACTGGTTACAGCGGGGATCATACCTATAAAGCAGATTTGACGCCGCATCCCCTCCATTGTCCCGCGAGAAGCTGCCCCCGGCTATGAAGATGAAGCCTCCCAAGACCGCAACACAGTGGTGACTCCGCCGGGCAGGGAGAGGGGTTTCTGCCACCCACTGACCCTTCCTGGTGTCCAGGAAGCAGGTGTCATCACAGAGCTCCAGGCAGCGCTCCGACACCTCCCCGCCCACAAAGAGCAGCCGCTCCTCGCAGGTGCGCAGGGCCGTGCGCTTGGTCTGCAGCACCGGCTGCGCCGTCACGTTGTTGTGGTAGTTCACAGCCTCCTCGATGAACCCCTCGCAGTTGGCTTCTTTGGGGAGCAGGGAGCACACGGCGGGCTTGACACGGTGCAGGAGGTCGCTCTTGGGGATCAGAGGGAAATGGATGTTGTCCAGGACCTGGTAAGCCTCGTTCTCCCGCTCCGGGTACTGGGTGAGCCACTGCAGGGCGGCCTGCAGCAAGTCGTGCTCGCACTCCTGCTGCACGTCGCTGCTGTCCAGGTACTGGCACAGCTTCTGCAAGGAGATGTTCTGCAGGAAGTCCGGGGTGAAGGACAGCGTGCCGAAGTTCTGCAGGATGAAGGAGTCGATGTAGGAGTCAAGGCGCTTCAGGTTGTAGATGGAGGCCAGCTCCTGCAGGTACAGGTAGTTCTCCTCGCTGACCTCGTTCTCCAGGTACTCGCAGCAGAAGTCCACCACCTTCCAGATCTGCAGCAGGTGAGCCGTCTCCAGCACGTAGTCGATGTTGCCTCCATCCAAAGAGAGCTCGCTGCCATACAGGAAATCCACCACAGCCTTGAGGCCAATGTAGGAGGCTCCAAAAAGCTCCACCTCCTTCTGGTGGGCCTCCCTCATGCCGATGGTGAACATGGAGTTGAAGTAGTCGCTGCACACGGCCAGGAGGTTCCGGTGGGCAGGGACTCGCTGCTCATCCACCACCAGGACGATGTCACAGAAGAGGCCTCGGTGCCTCTGCTCATTCAGGCTCTGCAGAACCAGACTGGAGTGGTCATCCCACCGGTACACCTGGAAAACACAAACAGCATCATCAGGCAGGTGGGACCTCCACCAGGCTACTTTCCCACTAAGTGGAGTCAGACCTGAGGCAGAGAAAGCTTTTCTGTGCTGCACATTGACATTTATAAAAAAATCTGACTTGAAACAGTTGGCAAGCAACGGAGTATGAGCTCAAGCTCCTCACCTTCGCTTTGAAAGGCCTATGGAAACTTTGACTGCTTCCTACTCCACTTTTTTTATAATATTCTCCTCCCTCCCCCACAATGCTGCATTGAACCCCCCTCCCTGATGAGTTATACAGGCATGATTTTCTGAAACTCTTCCACTCATTGTCTCTGAGACATCTTGCTGACATTTCCTTTCTTCCTTGTCCCCCAAATGACTCCTTACAGAGTTCCCTCAGCTAAGCTACTCACTAAACATTTGGAGTGGGAGAGACACATGCAGCAGTACTCTGAATTTTCATTCAGCCCATGTATTGTTTGGGTTGGTGTTTGCTTGACAGCTACCCCCTCTTAAATCTTTCCAGAACTCTGCATTTCTAAGCTTGCTAGGAAAAAAATCCCTCTCTTTCTTTCCATATTATTCCAGGCACATGCACTGCACTCAGAAGCAATAGCTGTTTATTTATGTGCAAAGCCACACGTGAATAACTTATTCCCACAAGAATTCTGCTTGCTTCCAGAAGCTGAGGTAGGTTTGTTTTAATGAACATGACTAGATATTTTTCTTTCAAAGAAAGGGGAAAATGCCTTCAGAACACATCCATTAAGCGCCCTCTTGGGATCCCTCTGGTCCAGACATTATTCCCACCAGCTCTGGACGTGCCACAGAGCTTTTTAGGCAACCAGCAGTTGTCTCTTTCTCTCTTTCTCAGCCTTAAGATGAACTAAAATGGAAACATTTTATCCCTCAAATGTCCTGCAGATCGCGAATTGAAGGGGCTGGTCACCCCAGCATGTCAAGTACTGCTACTTTTAGGACCATCCTTTGGAGGAATTAAATGCTTGATGGCACATTCAGTTACCTTGTGATCTCTCTTAATAAACCCAGGTTAAGTTAAATGCAAATACATAACTTTAATTACCAAATCCAAACTAGGCAGAGTTGCAGAGCCTGTAAGAACATGTAAGAGAAATGAAAGGAGGTGGAATGGAAGCACATCCTTGTATCCAACCTAAGTCAGCTCTGAACAGTCCTGGCTGCAGGGTCCTGGGTCTTGCCCTGTCCTACACCCTCAGGCTGCAATCCCAGAGGTGACACCCTGAAAAGGTGTCTTAGTCCACATCCACATTGAACAAAGTCCCACAGGTGACCTGAGGTCTCTTCAAGCCTCCCAGGCATTCCACCTTTCCTCCACCAAGCTGTTGCTTCTCCTAGAAATCCTAATTATACCTGTGGCTTTCCTGGTTTTCCAAGCAGAAAGCACATGATCACTGCTGTCTGTCTAGGCCATTCACAGGTTGGCTAAGTCATGGTGAGACCCTCTCTACACAGCTGGATGGAAAAGACTTGAGTCCTAGGGCCAAGGGGGTTTTTTTGAGACCCAAATTAACAACCAAATGTCCTGCTCTTAGCATGACATCCCAGTGGTTTCTCTGTATTTCCTTATGTTCTTCTCTAAACAATGGAGTCCCAGCTGCCAAAAATCCTGCTGTTGGAGTGACTCTGGACATGCAAGTGTGCAGAGTTGAACCAATCTAAGTGAAGAGGCTTCAATAATTATAAGTTTTCTGGGTCAAAACTCTTCAATTTGCTATATACTCATCATACCTCTGAACTTAAAAAGGGATCTATGGCATAGACAACAAAGTAACTTCCACTGAGGAATAAAACCGCCAGGGATCTGTAACAGGAAAAAAATATAGGTTTAAGGGCTGTAAAGTTTCTTATTTGTTTTTCTCAGGCTGAGAAAAGCTGGTATTGTACAGGAGTCCAAGCAGAAACCAGGGGATGGAGGAGATAGGAGGAAGAATAAATATGGCAGAGGATAAACCACACTTTTGTGGCAACTATGATCAAGGACAGTGGGTGAACAGACAATAAGTAACAACTTGCAGCCCCCTCTCCTGAATCAGACTCATGGGGACAGTTATTGGATTGAACCAAAACCATATTCCCTCTCATCCCTGGAAACTGGCTGATCATTTCCCTCTAATATTCTGTAATACCACCATCATGCCTAACAAGATTACAGCAGAATATAAGATTTGCCAGAGATCCCTATTTACGGAGCTGGATGTTGAGTCAGCAGCATAATCCTGACCGCAAATACTCCTGACAACTTGTGCTCCTGAAATCCTTGTTGCCGTGTAGAACTGCTGCTCCTTCAGAAATCAGGCATGGAACCATCACCCCGGGCACTGGATGGACTCGAATACATTAATATATTTAAGCCATTTAGCAAGTCCATTCAGGGAGCAACTTACAGGAACTGAGAGCTGCACATTCCAAAACCAAGACTAATTTTACACTTAACATGAACATCTCTCTCAAGTTATTTATATTCTGTAGAACAGCTTTAGCATTATCTAGTAATTCTAAGTTTAACAGATAGTGACAGCTGCTGTCTAAGCAAGAAAATAAAACAATGCTGTCAAGCTAATTAATTTTTAATGTGATGAATTATCATTACATTCAGACTAAACCATTTAAGTGACAGACAGGATCAGCACTCAGGGAAAGATTATATTGGTAGGGATGGATTTAAAAATTAGTCCAATTTATCTTTTATCAATTGTATTGGAGCAGTATTTTAACTTCTTTTGGATTCAAAGATCTAATTTCTCTCAGACTCTTAATGCAGTACTGCTGCTCGTCAGTGGTGCAAAAGAAAATGAGATCTGGCTCATTCAACTTTGATAAGACAGACACAGGCACTGAAAAGTTTCTCTTTTCCGGATGTTTTTGGCAGCACAAAGTACTTGCTCTGCAGCTCCTGTTATCCAGAGCTTGCACTGCAACAGAAAAGCAGCTTGCACTGGTATGAAACAAAGTGAACATGGGAATTACAGCTGATATTAACATCTGATAAATCACCCTGATGACCTGCATAAAGAGCTGCCTAAGATGGATTTCCGAGAATTCACAAATAAAAACAATGTATTTGTGCAGACAGATTTGATGCAAAGAAAATTGACCTCACAAGCCTAAGAAACGACCACCAATTCTATGAGCTCACTGGACTAACCACTGTTTGCAGGATCAAGGCTCCCATCACGTACAAAATCGAGACTGAACCTAAAGAGCAATCCCAGCTTCGCTTCTCTAACAAGCTTGGATTTTACGAGATGGATCAGTACAAAAATTACAAAAATTCCCCAAATAAACACATCGCATTTAATGACTGAATTTTTGGTACAGAGAAACTACTGTGCTGCAATGATGTGGGTTTCTAAGCTATGAGTCACGATGAGCAGATGCCCATTTGCTGCTGCTGCTTTTTTTTTTTTTTGCCTTTTTTTTTCCAGTTACTAGGCAGCAACTTCTTCCACCAAAAATATTTGAGCAGGTAAACCACCGCTTCCATATCTCTTTTTAAAAGCTCAGAACATTCACATTCCTCCAAAAATCAGCCCATCCAAAGGAGACTCTCTACCCCCCCACACCCCCCGCCCCTCCTTATTGTTACTGCAACTGGATTTTTTTGGTAGCAACACAAATCGTACGAACCTTTGAGGATTCGCTGATCTTGTGCGGGCGGCAGATCCTGCTCTGCCGGGTTCCCTCCATGACCGGCCGAGCCGCAGCACTCCTGCAACAAAGGCACAGGAGATGTTACCACTGTATCAGCCCCTTCAGACCGCAAAAAACCCCCTCCGTTTTGTGCCGAATTACGAGACCGGCGCGTTCTTATCTGCAGCTTGGAGATGCCCGAGTTTAAAAATTACAGTTTTTTCGCCCCTTGATGCTGCTCCCTGGTGCTGTCAGAGGTCGGTGGTGTCAACAAGTTGGGTGTGCGGCGGGTCCAGCCCAGCCCAGCCCAGCCCAGCCCAGCGCGGTGTTAGCGAGGCCGGTCCGTACTCACCGCTGGTGCCCGGGGCCGGCCGGAGCCCCCCGGGCCGCGCTGACCGACCGGCCCCGGCCCCGCTCCGGCGGCTACATCGGCTGGGGGGGGACAATCCGGGCGGAAAAAAAAAAGCGGGGAAAACAAAGCAGGGATAAATTCCAGCAGGCGGAGGCTCCCTCGCCCCGGGCCCGGGGCAGGAAATGCCGGCGGGGCGGGACCGTAGCGGGGCCGGGAGGAGCGGGGGAGGCTCCGGGGCGGGGCGGGGGAGGCGCCGGGGACCCGCGGGAGGGGATGCGCTGCGGGCCGAGGGATGCGCGGACAGGACACCCCGGGGCTGTTCCTTGGCCTGGGAAGGCGGATGCGCGGATCGCACACCCCGGGGCTGTTCCCTGCCCTGGGAAGGCGGATGCACGGACAGGACACCCCGGGGCTGTTCCCTGCCCTGGGAAGGGGGATGCGCGGACAGGACACCCAGGGGCTGTTCCCTGCCCTGGGAAGGGGGATGCGCGGATCGCACACCCAGGGGCTGTTCCCTGCCTGCAAGGCGAGGCACAGGTACCCATAACGGGGCTCGTGCCAGGGGCATTTGCTGCGGGGAGCAGGCTGCGTTTGGACAGCGCTGATGAGCTCTGCGGTGGGTGTGGGGGTGTGCAGTGAGGTGCAGCGAGAAGCCCCATTGCCATCCCCTCTTGCTTACCTGGCCATGAAACTGCCTGACCTCGAAAACGCACCTCCCCGGCAGCACGTGCTGCTGGGGGACTTGTCCTCATTGCTTACAGCCCAGGAGGCTTAAAAATTAATAAAAAACCCCTTGGTAAGCATCAGGCTGCCCCCTGTCTCAGGGGTGAAGTAAGAAGCAAAGACACTGTACTCAGCCCCATCTGGTCCTGTTTCGGTACAATAGTGCCCAATACAACAATACAAGTGAAAAAGCCCTTTGCCAGCTCAGCACTCCTGGGTATCCTCCAGAGGTTTATCGCCAGCAGGAGGCTGTGTGTGTCCAGGCTCCGTGTGCCGTCACCGAGGACAGCCCAGCTTGGACACGTGTCCCAGGTGGTGACAGGGCAGGTGTTGCTGGCAGAAGATGATGTGTATGGAGTGTTTAAACAGGGGAGTGTGCCAGGGCTGTCTGGGTGTCAGCACCTCCACCTGCCCTGGCCTCATCCCACCTCCACTGCAGTTACCAGGCAGTTCTGTGTGTTCCTCAGACAACCCCGAGGAACCAGAGGTGATGATGGGCTTCTACTTATCTAATTGATTATTGAGTCTGAACACGAGAAGCATTTTCTTAGCTTCTGTAGCCCTTCTGACCGTGGGGACCCAGGATAAGAACCCTCAACACCTCAACCGTCTGAGTAAAATCCTACTTGCTTGATAACCCTAATGCTGTGATCCATAAATTGTAAACCCTAATGCTAAACATGATCTGAAAATTCACATCAGCCTCTTCCTGACAGAGGGTATTATTCTCTCCATTAATTTCTCTGTTCCTGTGCAGAAAAGATGTAGATAGAGAAGCAGGACTGGGGACAGACATATAGAAAGATCAGAAAAGAAGCAAAAAGGGGAGATGGCAAAGAGCCAAGGATGCAAGGCACTAGCAGAGGTGCATTTTAGGATAAAGATAAGACTCCTGGGAGTCCTTGGCTGTGCAGAACCACCCTGTTTGCTCAGCTGCCTCCAAGTGTTCTGAACTTCATTGTACAACCTAGACAGCTGAAGGTCAGTCCAGATTCACAAGACTTCATGCCTGCTGGAGATGCTTTTTTTTAGGAAGTCCATAAGTCCTCACTTTCTCTGTTGTCTGTATTTCCTCTCTGAGGGCTCCTGTGAGATGAACAGATGCTTCTGCCAGGTCAGTGACATCTTCCTGCACAGATGAA
Source organism: Neopelma chrysocephalum (assembly GCF_003984885.1). Taxonomy (NCBI): domain Eukaryota; kingdom Metazoa; phylum Chordata; class Aves; order Passeriformes; family Pipridae; genus Neopelma; species Neopelma chrysocephalum. Next base: position 8,011,403 of record NW_020897727.1, read on the forward strand.
AAGACCCATGTGCTCGAGGTCTCAAAATTCCCATATGACAAGCAAATCAGAGCTCACCAAAGCCAGAAATGTAGGTAATTTTCCCTCTCCAGTTACTGCCTGACGAAACTGAGCACAGTATTTATTTCTCCATGCCTTAAAAGAAAAAAATCCATGAAAAAGTGTCAAAGATAGGGAAGAGAAGCAAAGAGAAGAGGTTTGGTCCCACAAGGAAGATGTGTATTTTTCTAAGGTTTGAGTCTGGCACTGAAAAGTGTGAGGCACAAAGTCCCCAGTGAAGGGAATTCAAATGCTCCAGTCACTGGGTCACAGAGACCTACACGAGGGTGAGGTTTTCTCCTCCTCAGGGGAATGACATTGGAGTCATCCACCTCTGCTCTAGGAAACATCAGGAGCTGAGGATCAAGCCTGAAGGGAACAAGGACAACCAGCAGCAGTTACAGGTATAAACAGCAGCAAGTGCCAATGGATGATAAATGCAGACTACAAAAAACATGTTTAGGAGCAGATAATAGCCAGCATAAAGGCTTTTAAAAAAATGAAAGTGTTCCTAAAAACAATTCCAAAAGAAGATCAATATAAATTCAGAACTATTAATGTGGGATTATATTATCATCTAGAGCCTGCAGCCTACAGATACTGAGTGTGATTCACCCAGTGTCCTACACTTGTACTGACTTCAGAGATATTTCTCTCTTCCCTATGACCTCATCCACATCAGAGAGGCACTGCAGCAATTCATGTGTTTTGGCCCCGGTGCTCCAGGAGCCTCACGTCATCCAGGGGCTGGAATGGAGCTGGAAGAAACTGCGTGCAGGACTGTGGCACTAAAGGGTGTCTCTGACAGTCAGTGCCTGCTCTGGAGATCTTGTCCCCTGAGATGTCTGACAACAATCAGTAATTGTGTGGTAATGAGGTTTCTCACTGCTCAGCCTTCACATTGAAAATGCTGATGTGAAATAAACAATGAACATCCCCTGCAAACTTTAAGAGAAACAAAATGCGATGCTTTTTTAATCATGGAATGTAGTTTTTATTAAATTTGCAAATCCAGACCCCCAGGTTTAGGGTTAGAAACCCACTAACACGCCCAAGGGCTGGTTTGTAAAACTCCGGTCCTTGGGCACAACGTCATCTGGTGATGTTTATTTCCAGCCGGGTTCAGCAAAGCAAAGCCCTGTCTCTATTTCTGCGGGACTGAAGCGCAGCCTTAAGGCAACGCTTCTGCCTGACAGCCCGCATTTCCCAGGAGCGCAGTGACTCGGGGAGATTGGGGAATATTCATGGGCAGCGCCGGGAGCCCGGCAGGGGGAGATCGCTGCATTGAAACGGGCTGAACACACTGACACACAGAGACATGGACACACTGACACACACACAGACATGAACACCGACACACACAGATACACACACAGACACACAGACCCAGCGCCCGCGCACACCCCTGACCCGGCAGCGGGGTGTCCCCACGCCGAGTCACCCCCGTAGACCCCGTTCGAGGCCGGGGACACCCGCAGGGACGGAGCCGGGGCTGTTCCCCGCTCCCCCGCGGCGGTGCGGGGATGCTCGGGATGCTCGGGACGCTCGGCCCGGCGGTCCCCGCTGTTTCGCGGCCCCGGCGCGGCCCCCATCGCGCAGCCCCGGCCCGGAGCCGCCCCCGCCCGCCGCCTCCTCGCCCCCCGCTCACCTGCCCCGCTCTGCGCTACCTCCCGAGCGCCCGGCCCGGCTCCGCCGCCGGCGGCTGCTCCATCCCGGGCGCCGCCTCTGCCTCCTTCCTCCCCACGTCCGTCAGGGGCTGGGAAAGCATCGGGGGGCTGGAAAACCGGCGGCGGCCGCAAAAGGCATCCCTGCGGCGGGTCGGGCCCCTCCGGCGGCGCCCCCCGTGCCCGGGCTCTATTGCATCACCGCGATCCCCCCGCGCCGGGGCCGGGCCGGGCCGGGCGGGGCTGGGGGGGCAGGGGCAGGACCAGCCGAGCCATTGGCGGCGGCGGCGGCGGAGGCGGGACGGCCTCGGGAGCGGGGCTCGGCTCGGCTGGGCTCGGCTCGGCTCGGCGCGGCTCTGCTCGGCTCGGCTCTGCGCGGTGAGGCTGCAGCGGCGGCGGCGGTCCCCCAACTCCGCGGCCGCTCCGCGCTCCCCCTCCCTTCCCCTTCGCCTCCATGGCCACCAAAATCGACAAGGAGGCGTGCAGGGAGGCGTACAACCTCGTCAGGGACGATGCCACCGAGGTGAACTGGTAGGTGGCCCCCCCCGGCGTCCCCCCGGACAGGCACCGGTGCGCTGCGATTCCTCGTCTTCCCTCCCCGCTCCCCAAAGGGTGACCTTTCCCCCTTCTTCTCTCCCCTCTTCCTAAAGGATGAAGTGTTTTTACAGTGTATTCTTCCCCATCTCCTCTTTTCCCTTCCTGAAGGCTGACTGTTAAATGTATTATTCGCCTTCCCTTCCCCCCTTCCGAAGGGAGACTTTTAAATGTGCTATTCCCCTTCCCTTTCCCCCATCTCATAAAAGGTGACTTTTAACTGTATTATTCCCCTTCTCTTTTGCCTTCTCAAAGGGTGACGTTTAAGTACAACGGCTCTACAATCGTCCCCGGAGACCAAGGGGTAGACTATGAAACCTTTAAAAGGAAGTGCACAGGTAAGCTCCGTATCCATTGCTTTGGCCATGACCGTCCTTCGTGCTGCCCGGTGCGAGGGGGGAAAGGATGGGAGAAAACTTGGGCAAACTGGAATTAGTGCTTCTGCTTCCCCGTGCCTGCCCTGTCCTGCGCGAACGGGTTTCCCCACAGAGTGCAACTCCCTCTAGTCCATAATCCAGCCGGTCCTTTGTCTCACCCTTAGACTTAAGGTCCTTTGGGCTTTTTCCCCCCCTCTTTGCACAATGTTTCATTGCTTCTTGGTTATCAGCAAGATAAAACACTCGATAAGCAACGGTCTCCGTGTTTGACACTGCAGTTTCAGAGCAAAACCGACTGGTTTTGTGGCTACAAAGATGCTGTCACACAGATCATTGGGAATTAAATTCTCCCGAAATTCTTCTGAAATTCATAGAGCTAAAGTAACTGCAGGTAGAAGGTTTGCTCGGAGTTTTTGAGTTCATGAAACCTGAGAAGAGGGTGGGTATTGCAAAGATCGGCTCCAACAGTCCAGCCCTGGAAACAATCGTAGATGTGGCGTTGCACAACCGCAACTGTTGCGGCTCCAGGTTTAAACGTGGCAGTTGATTGTTGAACTGTTGGTCGTAGAACATTAAAGGGAGGAACAACGCCTGGGGAAAACAGAAGTAGATGAATATTTAATTTCATCTGATCGTGACATTTGATGAGTTTCACAAAAGTGGGTTTTGATTTTTATCTCGAATTTCCTCCTATCTTGGCTGCTATTTAACAATGACACCAAGTGATGTGAGATATGAAGTGTCTGTAACTAGTACTGAGCTATACTTAAGCCTTCCTCACTCACCCTGTTACTCTACAATCAAGTATTGTGGTTAACCTGTATTTTTAGGATGATGTGACTGTGCAGTGAAGGAATTGTGTGTTGAGCAGTCTCTGCCTTTCTGGGGACACCTTAATCAGTCCCATAGCTGTGGAAACACCAGTGCCTGTGCATTGGTCTGAGTCCCAGGGCTTGGCTGTGCTTTATTGAGCTGAAGGAGAGAACTTCCAGGAACTTAACTGAGGGCGGGACTGGTCTGATCAGTCAATAAATATCATAGGAGAAAAGTACATTTTAGTCCTTGGAAAGCAGCCATGAATCAAGATAGTTTAGACTGCTCTGCTACGACCTTGGCAGTGGGGTCTTATTGGGATTAACACAGCCACTCCATTCCAGCTGTTCTGGAGAGCTTTGCAGGGAAAACTCTCAAAACTGAGAAAGATCTTGATGTCAGAGGAGCTGATACCCTGCAGTGAAGAAACTCCTTCCCACTCAACTCTTCTTCATGAGCAGGAGAAGGGAAAAAGCAATTACCTGACACATGGGGAAGCCCAGGGCTCAGCACTTTGGAAGTTCATGCCAGTGGTTAGTAGTTTCCTTGGGAGGTCAATGACTTCAGTATCTGAGCCCCACGTTCTCTGTCTCCTCTTGTGGCCAACACAACTGAGCATCTCCAACATCTCCAGACATCTGAGTCTTGCAGAGGAGAGAGGAGCCTTCCCCATGTATTCTCTCTTCCTGCCTTTACAGAGTCCGTGTCTTTCTTTTGTCTGAGTTGATTTTTAACATTTTGTCTGGGTGGCACCCCCTCAAGAACTTCCTCTCCTCCCTTTTGTAGCAAAGAGAATCCATTTAGCGAGTGGCTGAGCAGGCAGAGGGGCTTTGGCAGAGCACAGGCACCGTTTGGGCTGGGTGGGATGACAACTAATGGAGGCACATATTGCACTTGGGAGTTTGGCCAGTTTTGTGTCCTTGCCATGGCTGGCATGTGCCAAACCTGTATTTATAAACAGGGTATTCAAACAGACAGAGCTTAAGGAAATCTTGTTTTACACCAGCAAAGTGCCAAACTGGCCCCAGTACTGAGGCATTTTTACAGAAAAAAAAAAAGGAAGTTTTGTATATTTTATAAATAAGCATGGTAAGGGAAGCGGCACTGTGGGGTAGGCTGTGGCCTATTGTTAGCCTTTAATGGGGAGCTAAATCCCTTATAGTTGCTCCACTGCTCCCTTTCCCTGTTCCTTCTTTCCCTCTCCCTTAGCACGCAGCTGGAGGGCTGTTCCTTGGCAGACCAGGGCCAAGAGGTTGTCCTCAGACCTAACTCTGCAGCACAGTTGTTGGAGGCTTAAGGAGTGAGGCAAATTCAGGCACCTGGTCCTTGCCTGAGAGCTGGAAAGGATCTTCCTCCACCCACGAATTACAGTGCAGCAGTTGGGGAAGGAGGAGATGGAAGTTTTGGAGCCTCCATCTGTGCAGCAAACCTTCACCTGGCCTGCTAGACAGAGTCAGAAATCAAGCCTTGTGCCAGCAGTGAAGTTGCAGCTTTGCCAAATGTTGCCATGAAGTAGAGTTGGTTAGAGTATTTCTACTGAAACAAAGTCAGTAGAGAAGAGTAGGGAGGGATGGGAAGAGCTGCTAAATATTATTCCTTCCTATTGCTACGTCTCTTCCCTCCTGGTCTCTTACATTTTGCTGGAGGGGAGAAGAGCTGCTATCAAAGCAAACAGCTTCAGAAAATGTGATTAAAAGATTAAAAAACTGTTATCAGAATAAACTTTCTTGTTTTATAAAAACCACTGCCCTGAAAGCCACAAAGTGCTGCAGCTGCCTGTGGTAGAAGCTGAGCACAATTTGGTGGTTGAAGGTGGGAGCTGGAGCTGGGATTGAAAACCTCAGTGTGCAAAGAGTCACCGTCAGAGCTTGCTGTGTTCTGCTTTCTGAACCAGCTACTTCAGTGTCGTTCTGAGCTGCAAACATCTGAGTCCCCTGCTTTCTTTAATAACCATTCTCATTAAAAGCACCTTCGTACACATTGCTGCCCTCCAGCGCACTGAGTGATGGTGCAGACGGGGTCACTGTGTGCTAATTCGTGTGGCTCTGAGACCAAGAAGGGCTTTTGTACCACTCTGGGAAACATTTGCCTGTGGTGGATGTCCTGCCCTGTGCAGTGGCAGGGGTTAGGGAGGGCTGGAGGGGGCTGCTGGTAGCAGGGTTGTATTTTTGCTTTTCCTCCCCCTCGTCCATAACCCTTTTCATACAGACCATGCCCAGCCCATTGCTGATTCTGCAAACCTCCTCGGAGAACAAGAGTGTTGAGGACAAAGGGAAAAGCAAGAAACTGAAATTGCTTCTTTTAAAGTAGCAGTTCAAAGAGGCCCTGTTAGGGACCAGCTCTGCACACCTCCAGCCCTGCACACCTCCAGCCACACTCTGTGGCTGCTGCTGGAGGAACACACAGAGAGGTGCTGAGCTCCTGGGGTGGTGAGGCCATGCCCTGAGCCAGGAACTGCTGCTGCACCAGGTGTGCCTGCTGTGGGTTTCATTGTTCCACTGCTCTACTCTTAGATACGTGTTGCACATCAGACCTACACGTCACATATCCTGGGGTGGAGGCTTTTTGTTTCTAAACTCTTTACTAAGCTTTGTGTTCTAGCAGAGAAGTTTAACAAACTGCATCATCAAACTATCATCCTTTTCCTATCCTCCTGTTTGGGGACAGCAGTAGCCCCTCTTACAGAAAGGAAACCTGGAAAGAAAATCTTCTTCAGTGCCCTTTTGTTCAGGGTCCCAGGGTGATGCCTGGACTTCTGTGTGTCAGTCGCTGTCATGCTGTTGCTGTCAAGGCCTGTGTCAGTCACGACACAAACACTGGCTGGAAGGAAGTAGACTCTGCTTTAGTGTCAGGCAGTGTCTCCTCTGTCCTCCAAAGATCACCCCCAAATGTGTGCACACCTCTCCTCCAGTCTAGCCCAAAGTAAAGTCAAGGAGGTTGGCACATCCTGCTATGAGTAGGAGGTGGCTGCTGGTGGTTCTTCCTCTTGCAATCCTGACTAATGACCAACCAATGTGACTGTGTTTGTCTGATCCAAAGAGTCTGGAGATAAAAGTCGAGGACATTCATTGTGTCAGGGTTACTAAACACTCAGTGCAGACACCTCCTGTGTCTTGTGGCTAAGGACTGTTTCGGTTGGGCTTAACAGCACAGATTACCTCTGCATTAAACAAAGACTTAATTCAAGGCTTCTGAGCCATTTTACTTCCCAGTTACAGCTCTTGCCTCTGCAGATGGCGTGGATCCAGACACAGCATTAATTTGGTGGTTTGTAGTACGTGCCATCAGTACACTTTGAAAAAAACACCAGAGCTGAGCTGGTGGATATGAAGCCAGAAACACAGATAAGAGTTGAAGGTTACTGTATGGAAGGATGTGAAAGTTTTGTGTTGCTGTTCTTAATTTCAAAGTCTTATAACTCGGCTGGTAATGCTGTTGCTGAGAAGAGTAGAATGACTTAACAACTGAAATGACATCCTGTGAAACTTGTGTGTGTGTCAGTAGTACCTGAGTGCCCTGGACAGTTGCCTCAGTGTCTGTATTAGGAAGCAGCAGAGCATCGTCTCTGCCTGTGGTTTACTTTCATTTTTTTTGGATGTGTGTTCTGCCATTAAGCAACAGAGAGGTTGGAAGACTGTATTTCCCCCCCACACCCCATCCCATGCCATATGTGAACAGCTGTTTTCAATGCATCTCTGACAAAAGAAATAATGAGCCTTTTATTTGGAAAGCCCCAGTCCAGATAAATAATTGCAATGACAGCATGAAATGGGATAGTTATTCATGTGTCTGAAAAGATCAGGCCAAAACCACACTGTGCATTCAGCAGGAGGAAGAACTGAAAATCTTTGGTCTGAAATAAATACCCTATAAAATCATTTGGGGTTGACATAAAATATTAGGAAATAGAGTCGGCTCCTAATACAGTACTTTTAGGCTTAGATCAATTGTCCCATAAAGCTTGGCCTGCATATAAAAATTTAGGAGCTAAGAGTTGAGAGATCACCAAGGTTCCATTGGCACCTGAGGTTGTAGGAAAGATTTGTAAAAACACACGAGGACCTATAATGAGATAGGTGCTTATCTGCATTTGGCTGCATCTTAAGTTGCTAAAATGGGCCTTGTAAATCAGTCTCCTACTGCTTTTAATTTTCCTCTTAAATGTTCATCTCTCCTGCTTTCCCTTAAAAGGCTATTTAAAGGAAGACCTGGGGCCATGGGTGGCTTATGGGAATTTCATGCTGTGGCTGCAGCCTTGTCCTGCCCCTGTGCCCTCCCTGCTCTTGGCAGGGTCACAGTGATCTCCTGGCTGCCAGCTGAGACTGTCCCTTGCTTATGGACAGGAGGTGGTTTTAGGCAATATTCTTATTGATCTCTGTGGGAGTAACTCCTCAGGTCGAGTTCTGCTCTGAGACAGTAACTCTCTGCCTTCAGGTTTGTGATGCTTAATTAAAATGGCATTGCTGTGGATCTGCCTTTACCATCCTGCTGGGATGGGAGCAGGTAAAGAAGAGGGTTGTACCTTATACCTGCCCCTTGTTGTGGGGCCTGCCTGGCCCTTAATTCTGGCCAACAAACACAATCATTCCTTCCTTAAGAGAAGGAGAACAAAGATGTGCTGGATCCCCTGTTTGCTCCCACTCTGCTCTCCCAGGTCAGGACAGAGAGACAACAGGGCCACTGTCACTGGGGTAGCAGCAACTCATTCTGATGAAATGCTGCTGGTGGATTCACTGGAGCAGAGAAAGCCAGAGAAGTCAGTGTGGGGTCATCCTCCCCCTTCATTTGTGTCCCTGTACTCACGTCAGCCACCCTGAGTTCCATGGAGAAGGTTTGGTGCCACAGCCACAGCAAGCCCTGTGATCATGGTCCTGGGGTCAAACTCGTCAGATGACTTAATGAACATGTCATCATGGAGCAAGGCAGCACTGCAGGAGATATATGGGCTTCAGCTCAGGGTTTAAGAGAGAAAAAAACCAGTGTAGTAAGAGGTAGGGAAGTTTTCTGTCTGTATTTCTAGCCATGGGGCTACAGGGGTGACTGAAGAGGTAGGAAAATTGACTAATTAATCTAAAATTAATCCAGTTGAAACAAACAAAATAAATCCTCATGAAACCTGCCATGTGCTATCAGTAATTCATTGTTGGACAAAACACAAAAGCAGATCACTCCATCACCTGCCTTGCTGTATTTGACCTTGATCCAGCAGGCAGCTGAAGCTGGGAGCAGTGGTTTTATCCTGGCACATCTCAGACCATTCAGAGCCCTAAGATAAGACCACGACAATTTGACAGTGTATTTCTTTCCTGCAGCTATTATCTTTTACTGATGAGTCAGTGCATTTTAATCTAATGGGGAATTTTTCAGGACAGCTAAACCAAAGGGCTCGAGTGGATGGAAAAAAAGAACACCATCAAGGAAACATCTGCAGCTTGGCATCAAGCTTTGTTGACAGCCAAGGGCATCTTAATCAGAATATTTGGAAAATTCTGCCTAGTGATAAATAAGGAGTTTGGAAAGTAATATCAACTGATGCTCATTAAGACAATAATTTTGCTCCTCACTGTTTGTAGAGCCCTGTTGCTGTCCAGCCATAGTAAAGGGAGTAGTGGTATTAATGGAACTGACACTGTTCATTTCTGCTGTTTGTAACTTGTGAGATTTTCTCAAATAAAGCTGCTATTTCCGTTCTACCCAGATCTGTTTTTTGCTTCTCTCTGCCCTGAAATTCATGGCTCAGTGACTAGGAAGGGGGTTGCACAGCTCTAGGCAGGATTTCCTCTTTCAGAGGAAATCTACACTGTCTCTCTATGATTTGTTATGCTCTCCCTCACAGCCAACAAATTCCTAAAACCCCTGTAAGTGGTTCTGTGTGAGAAAGGGGGTGGTGCATGTTTATACCTTGAGATTTCTCAGGGAACTGGCACTGGTGGCATTGATGGCTTCCAGCGTGGTGAGGTGATCTGGCAGGGTGGAACTGATTAACTGTGAAAGAGGAAATCTGGGAGTATGAAAGAACTTGCATTTTGATCCCCTTATCACTCTGAACACGCTTCAGACTAATTGTGAAACTCAACCACTTCTGCTCAGGGATTTCGACCTGCAGTTGGAGAGGCTTATACCCAGGCTGAGCTAGTGCTAAAAACCTCTACATCTGTCCCTGATGCCCTTTTAGGAATATAGACATGCTAATTGCTGAGGGCTCCAATTCACATTCCCTCTCAGCTTCATCTGAAAGGCTCCTCAGCTGCCACAATTCACACACTGGCATGTCAAGTTAAAGCATCGCATTTTGGTGGTTTGTACTAAATACGCTGGACTGAAAGTTGTGGCAGCTGAAGATGCTGTTCTGGTGGGGATAAAACCCCCATGAGGACACAGGAGGAGGCAGCACCCAGCTTGGGTGGAACCCTTCAAGCCCCTACAAGGGAACCAGCCCCAGGTAAATTCACCACAATGGTGACTCAGAGCCCCACGTCCAACCCCAGGTGCTCACTGAACTTACTGGGACTGAACATGGTGAAGTAAGAGTTGCTCATACTCACCGAGGAGCAGGTTATCTAATGGATAAAAGCTGGAATTGCTGGGCTTGGCTCTCTTTGGTGTCACGGATCGAGCTGCTTTCAGGCAGGATGGGAAAGCACTGAAACTCTTCTGCTGAGAAGCAAATCCTGCTGCTGCCAGTGAGCTGTGTGTTCATGTCCAACTGAAGTTATGCTGATAAATTCACAGAATCATAGAATCACAGAAGCGTTGGGGTTGGAAGGGGCCTTAAAGCTCATCCAGTTCCAACCCCCTGCCATGGGTAGGAAACCTTCCACTAGGCCAGGTTGCTCCAAGCCCCGTCCAGCCTGACCTTGAACACTTCCAGGGATGGGGCATCCCTGGAACTTCCTTTCAGTGCTGCTATGAAAAAGCACTGTTTTTTCACATTCACTATGTTTTTCCATTATCTTTTTTATAAAGAGGCATAGTCCAGTCTTCAGGCTCTGTAACAGCCTGTGGTGGGAGGGGCAGGGATGAAAACTCTACAGAGTTGAGGTGGAAAGTGAGGGGTCCGTGGTTAGGGCTGTGACACCATCACAGTGTAGTAGAGGCCAGGACTTGATGACATTAAAGTGCCTTCCAGCACTGTGTTCCCATAGGAGCCACAGAACAATGAGCAGAGTGTGGCCTCCTTTACTGTCAGCCCTGGAAAGCAAGGCTTTCTCATGGAGCTGTTAATTGTAACGTTAGGGGATTTACTGTCTCACTTCACCTTGGGTATTTCCTGGCTGTCGGTTCATTTATGGTTCTAATCAATCTTGGGAAGAGGATTTGCTGTCAGAAACAGGAGTCTCTACGTGCCTTTCTTGTACTCACCAGTAACAGGGTAATTGAGAGAGAAGTTTGTTTGCCTGCACTGTCAATACATGTTTCTTTCTCTCCTTCCAAAGATCTATCTGGATTTTTCCTTTGAATAAGATCTTTCTTTCTCTTTGTTTCTACTTTGAAATCTTCAGAGAAGCTCGTTTTAAACACTGTACTGGCTCACACATACCCCTACACCCATTTTCCAGTTTTCCTAATATTCCTCTGTCAGTGGCAAAAAAAAGGTACAGAGAGAAGAAAATAAAGAGAGAATGGGTGGATTTTTTCAGACTTATAGAAGTGTTCTCTTTTATCGGAGGAATTTCTCTTTACTCAGACCTTGGCAAATCAAAGTGTTAAAGAAGCTCTGAAATACGTCAGCTTGCAAAGAATATCACCCCTTTTATTTTTTTTTTTTTTTGCTTTGACCTCTAGCAGCTTATTTTCTGGGGATGAGCAATTAAAAGCTGCTTCTCCCCTATTCCCAGAGCTCCTGGGGCTGTCCTGAGCATTCATGGAGCGTGTTGTAATGGATCAAGGATGGGATGTTGGCAGTCATTGTTACACCTGGAGCCTGATTTTCACCTGGCAAATAGTCAAGACAGCAACTCACTATAAAGCACTTTGAACTGGTCACAACAAGTGCAACCAGGATTAACATGATTCTCAAACAGCACGTTTGTTCTTCTGTTCTGAGTCATCTCATTTAAAAGGCCTTGAGTGACCTCTAGCAGATGAAGAAGCCATGATTAGGTATATTCCATGATTGCACAACTGCCCATCTGCTCAGCTTTCTGCCCAATCCTGGTGGAAGGCTCCAAATCCCACATGGCTCCAAAGCTGGCCCTGTGATCATGAAGGTGCCCAACTGCCCCTGTTGTTGGATCACCCTGCAATGGAGGAAGGAACACCTCGAGATGAGAGTTTACAACATTTTCACACATATGACCAGGCTAAATAACTCCAGTCTGGCATGATACAGGATAAACCAGCCGTGAAACAAAGACCAGGACAGTTCTAAAATCCAATACTTTTCTCTCCAGGCCTTCAGAAGGAGTAGAAAAACACATCTGGGAAAGTAATTGCAGAATTTTTCTTTTGCTCCTTCTTCTTCCCTCCTTCTTTTAAACTTATACTACAAGTGAGCCAGAAATGTTGCTGAAGGGAAGGAGGGGAAAGGATCAGATTTGCACAATGGGCAGTTTCTGGGTAATGTCATAAAATGTGACCCTAATCCTGCTATCCTGTAAGAAACAGACAGTGGGAAATTACTTTCTTCCCTTCTTGACCAGTGACCTGCAGATGAATGATGTGTCTGAATGTGGAACTGGGGTTAGCTCTGTGTTCTTGACCCGCCTGCTGACTGTATTTTAGCCATTTCCAGACTCACTAGCAGCAAAATAATGTGAGGTGAGGTGCCCAGCACAGGCGGTTTCCTCCCAGTAACTCAGAGCAGCCCAGGAAGAGGCAGACCTAACTCAGGCAAAGCACACCTTATAAGCAAAGGCCATATGAGCAGAGCACCCTGTTAACCCCAAATGCTGGCAGTGTAACATGGGATCAGTGCCTTGCCTTGGTCTTTGAGAGCAATAGTCTCACTCTGGAAAGTGGTAAGGCAGGGGAGTTTCTGGGTTTAACCATTTTATCCCTTCTGTCTCTGCAGATGATGTCCGATTGTTTGGCTTTGTCCGATTCACCACCGGCGATGCCATGAGCAAGCGAGTCAAGTTTGCCCTCATCACCTGGATTGGAGAGGATGTCAGTGGCCTGCAGAGAGCCAAAACTGGGACTGACAAGACTCTGGTCAAAGAAGTAGTACAGGTAACCTCATCCTTCTGCTCCCACCCGCCCGCTCTCGTTGCTGTCAGCTGTACAAACACCAGCAGGAGGGGAGAGAGGAGGAAGGACTGGATCATCCTTCAACTTAGTAGTTAATCCTTTAAAAAGAAGACAGTTTCCTATTGCCTGTCTTCCTACTAGGAAGGCTTAACATCTGCCCTTTGAGCACTCAGGCATAAAGAAGCACCTTTGAGCTTAAGGCAGTCTTAACTATTTCATGAGGAGGGAATATGTTCACTCCCCTCCTTGTCACCAGTAAGATGTTTCCCATCTCCTTCCTTGATATGGAAATAATATAATATTGAATGACAGAGAGCAATATTAAGTTAAGAAGGTAAAATTAAACAGAAAAACCCACACCCTTGTTTAAACTTCCCTGGAGGCCTTTTGTCTCTGCACAGTGAACTCATGGACCTAATCAACCAAAGTCTGAAGTCCCTATCAGTGCCAATTAACTAATGGCTCTTTAATAGCTAACTAGGTTTGAATAGTCTTCTGTTTGGCTTTGGGTGTAGCAGGGAAAAGAGAAATGTGCTCGGTCCAAGTGAGTGAGAACAAGCAACAGCCAGGGGAGAAGTGACTTGTGGAAAAGGCTGCACAGAAGCATTGCTGAGAAACTGACTGTAATGGAGGAGATGCTCATGTTTAACATGTTTCCTCTGAAGAAGTATTTAAAGCAAGATTAGCTCTTTGAACTAAACATAGAGCCAGTTCACCAGTGCCCGAGAAATGATCTTGCTTATGCACTTGGAGAATGGGCTGCTGATTAAATTAATCTCCCCCAATAACTGAGCTCTTGCCAATGTAAAGAAATCTCCCAACAAAACACTGAAGGGTGAGAATGAAGTCTCCCTCAAATTTTGGTGGTTTATGTGATACAGAAGATTATATTTAGATAAGAAGCATGACGAATGTAATACATTCCTATCCTTTCAGAAGATAAGCACTGGTGGTAAATGTTTCAGAATGACAATGATGAAGAGGGGTCCAATCTGAAAAGAAACTTCCAGAATGGCACCTGAGAGATAGGAAAGCAAGTCTCTATTCATGGGAAGCAGCTGAAACAGTGTAATTGTAGCTGAAGATGAAATTATAGAGTACTAATGAATGACTCTTATATGAGTCACTAAGCCCAAGATTTTTTTTTAAATCTTTTTAGACAATGTATTCCTGTTGAGTTGAATTGCATTCCTGAGCTCTGTGCTAAGATCTGTCCCTCAGGTCTGTTACATATAATTTGCAATTTCATTTGTTTCATCTTTGATTAGTAGTCTGTACAAGTTAATAATCTGGTGGAACATTAACCACTCTTGGCTGTTACTTAAAAGCTTTCATATTCCAATTAGTCTGTACTAAAAGATACAAAAACAATACAACTAGTGCTTAATACACTTTTACTGAGAAACCTTGTCCATAACCCACTGCAAAGCACTTCTGAATGTTATGGCCATGGTGATCTCCTGGCCAGAAGAAATTATCTTGACAACTGTTTTGAATAGTTCTACATGTGCAACTGAATCCCTCTGAGTAGACTGGGATAAAAGCAGAACTGTTTTCTTCTTTTTATGCATGTGACCTTGCAGATTGTCAAAATAAAAAAGGACAAAAAAGTCCAACTGAAATTTAGTGGAGGGAGTTTATCCCTGAGCTATTTCACGCTTACAAATTCTCTTGACCTTCAGGTACATTCTCAATCTTCTGATTTTTACAGGGTTTTTTTTTGGTGTGAGTTATTAATAGAAAAATGCAGTTGTTTTTTTGCTGTAATGATAAAGTACAAATCTGAGTCAGTGTTGGTTCATCACTTGGAATAAGTAGTGCCCTAAAGTGGGAATATTTTCTTAACAAACCCTGAAGGGAATGTGGGCTGTTGCTGCAGTCTGACTCTCTGCAGGCCCCCTGTGTGCCATGGCTCTCCTTCCGAAGGAGGGTGGCACAAGGAGGCTTTTTACACAGCCTTGGTTTTGTGATCTACAGAAAGGATAGGCTGGGACTCCAGAACAATTTTTGGAAGCCCTCTGTGAAACCTGAAGAGCTCTCACTATCTTGTGATATTTGCCAAAGCAACTGTGGATCTTTATTTAAGACTGAGGCTGCAGTTGAGGGGATTCCTGCTTTGTATCCTCTGCTGTGCTGTGGGTGTGTTGATGAGCTCTGGCTGAGCTCTGTTCAGAGCTGAGCAAACACCAATAAATGTTGTTCTTTACTAAGACACTCAACGTGAAAGACAGTCAGTGCAAGCACCGCCTGCGAGCAAAACCTACCGCAACCCACGGCGGTGCCTCTGCGGGATAAAGAGTGTTCCCACATGGGGATTATTAACAGCCTCCTAGAAGCACCTGCCACACGGAAAACACAAGGGATATTAAGTGGTGAAGAGTAGATTATGGGCTTCTGAACAAAAGGATGAACTATCACAAAGCAGGGAGAGGAGCTGGGCTGCCCTCGCTTTTGTGTTCCTCCCTTGGAAGGGGGAGCAGGTGCTGGGAAATCTATAGGGAGGTGGTTGGGGAAGCAGTGCTGATAGCAAGTGCAAGAGGTTGCCAGAAAATCTCTCAGGAAGAAAGGACAATTGATTTTTAGCTGTAATAACTGTAAAATTACAGGGATGTATCTCATCTGGTGCAAACAGCCATAGTTCTGAACTGTACTAGCTGAGAATCAGCTCTTCTGGCTTATTTGGACCTATCCTTATTCCCTCTTTAATGTTATTGGAAAATGGGGTTTGCATTTATTGTATTTCTTTTGGATTGTAGAAAAATGCATTTAAGGAACATTCCATAGCTTTTTTTTTTTCTTTTCCACAGATATTTATTTTCCATCCTTTCTTCTTTAACTCAGCTGGAAATCTTGGATCAAGCCTGCAGTCTGGTCCAAGTAGTTCAGCTGAGAGCAGGTTAGAAGTAAGGCCAGGATGGGGAATGAGTATTTATCTGTATCTTCTTAAGAGTCTAGCTAAGAAGTAATGTGTGGTGACTCTGCTGCTTAAATGGAGACATGGAGTAGGGTGATGCAGTCTTCCATCTTTTATCCATTGAGCTTCTGTCCAGGCCAAGGACAAAACCAGGTCTGTGCTTTTCAGACTGTTGCTTAAGATGTTTGGGAGTTAATTTCTGAGGTACAGGCTAAACCTACATCCAGAACAATCTAAACAGCTGAGAGCCTCATGCAACAGTAAGTCAGGATGACTTCAGCTCCAAGGCTGCATCTATTTGTCATCATCAACAGCAGTGTGTCTCACCTTGTGCAGATGTGCACAGACAGCCACAGCATTTGTGCCCTCTGCACAGCTGCAGTTTGGTCACTGTGACACCAAGGTTGTACCAGCTGCCAGGAGAGACCCCCTCAATGGAAAGGCCTTGGGTATATATTCTCCTTGGCTAAAAAGATCATCCAAAGCTGGTCTTGAACTCATGTTTTATGTCCCTGACAGTAAGAATGGTTCTGTCTTTATGTGCACAAGCTGTGGCTCATTCAACCTTAGCACAAATCCATCCAGGAGACTCTCTGTGCTCTGAGGGTGTTGTTTTGACCTCTTTTATTCCAGAGGCCCAGGTGGAACAGGTCAGTCAGCTTAAACCCAGAAATCAAGGCTATTGTGAGCTGTTTGGCGTGGCTGGGAATGGCAGCCAGCACGAGGTTCAGCTCAGCCATAAAAATTCCTGCAAGGTGGAACCTGACAGTGGTGGGGTTTAAATACAGAAGCATCAAACCTTCCAGTGAGGGGCTCTGTTTATTCTGAGGAGAGGCACAGGGATGATGTTCTTTGAGCATGGACAAGCCCAGGCACAGGGATTGTGGGACTGGGAGTGGCACCCGGTGCTGAAGTGGGATGGTTTGGATGTAAATGTTCAAGAACTGAAAACAGGACTTGGTTTCCCTCTGAGTGAACTTCCTCTCTGTGAACTTGTTGCCCTTCATGACTGCATTTCCTACCAAGACATTTTAACCCTTCTTTAGGCAGCGTTGAGGTCTTTCTCCTGACAGGACTGAATTCCTGTCCTGCAGGGCTGTCTCAGCAAAGGGACTGCCCAACCTTTGCCAGTTTGTCTTATTTTCCATGGATTTTGACTCTTCTCTGTTTTCATCAGCATTCCTTCCCCCACAAAGTCATATGCTCTATTATTTGCCTAAATCATATTCAGGGTAAAACAGCTCTGTTTCTGTGAGCAAATACTCGTGGCATTTCATTCATTATTATTTTTGGTGAGGAATTTGCCTGGTTTTCATGATGTCAACAAGTCTACTGAGTTCTTGCTTTGGAGCTCATGGCCAGATCTTTCCTTGCTCACCTTTCCCTTGTCCTCTGGATTCCTCACTGCACTGATGCTGGTACCTCATGAGGGTGGACCCACTTTTGGGGTCACTGTCCCTGATCTCAGGGTGGATACAACACATAGAACTCCACATGTGTGCTTTAGGTTTCTCATGTCAGTACAGAGGCCTGAACAGAAGGTGGTTTAATAGCTTTGTTAGAGGCAGTCAGGAAATCAAACTCACAGGGTAACAGCTACATCATGGTGGCTTTGAGAGTCTTTCTCACGAGGGTGAGTGAGATCCTGCTGGGAAAGCAAATGAAATTCTCCTTTTTGACTGTTTTTCCTGTTCTGGTTTACTGTAATGACCATACCAAATGGATATGGATTTACAAGAACTACTAGTCTGAGTTTAGAGAAGGTGGTAACTTTTAAAGTAACTTTTTCAGGCCAGAATCAGCAGCTTCTCATCACCCCACGTCTGACACACAGCCCTGTGACTTTTCCAGTGGGATGCAGCACAGACAGGGAGAATTTGCAGATCAGCTGAAATGTAGTTTCCCATTGCTGAGAGATGTGTTTGCCAGAAGTTTGGGCTGGCTTCTCCCAGTGGCTGGAACTGGTCCATGTGAAAATTGGCAGGGAGTAAATGCAAAGAGAGGGTTTTTAGTGGTAGCTTGGAGTCTGAGAGCTGAGTGCAGGACCAGCTCTGGTGCAGCCTGAGCAGTGTGGGGCAGTGGTACTGGACTGCTGCAGGTGCTTGGCACTTCACAGCACTTCTTGTACTCAGAGAAGCCCTGCCAGGACTTACGTCTGCTGCAGCCACAGGACATGTCCTTTCTTCCCCATGACCCCAGGTCTGGGATCACACCAGACTGGAAAAGAAACATGGGACATGCACTGAAAATAAGATGACCAGTGGATGGGACTCGTGATATTAAGCACAGTAGAACTGAGGATTCTGAATATCAAGCTACAAGCCCCAATGTAAATAAAAATGTCAAGAAGTTGCTCTGGCACTACCTGGCACCATCCCCAGCTGCTGAGAACCCAAGTGTCTGTAGATGATACAAGGATTTTCCTTTTGGCTTCAGGCCTACCCATGCTGGGATTTATAAGAGCCTCTGCAGACCTATTTTGGTACAATATCTGCACCACACAGATTTTCCCTTGGGCAATTTAGGGAAATTTTATGGCCCATATGCTAAACATTCAGAGCTTGGAATAGGAATAAAATCTACTCCACCTTTTTTTTCCCCTCTTAGATTTGGCTGGAAGGGAAAGACTGAGCTTGCTGCACAAATTTCATGCTTCCCAGGGAGAGATTCAGGTTCACTTTTTGCAACCCAGCCTTGCATGGTTGGAGCCCTTTCAGTCTATAGTGTCTTGTGGAGGTTGATCCAGGGGATTGGATTGCAAAATTGTGACCCTCTGCTACTCAGGCACAAAATGAAGCACATGCCCAGGTGTATTGAAGAACCATGAGCAAACCTTCCTCTGTTCAATGATTTGAGAGGCACAGCAGAGAGACTGTGGTCACTGTTGTGTTGTGAGAGTGATAAAGATAAATGGCATCATTGTTTTTGTTATCTGTAGGCTGCTGGTGACTGGGGTGAATACAAAGGCAAGAATTCACTGCCAGAGCTTGCTGTGGTTGTAAAAAGCTTGGGGATGGGGGGAGGAGAAGAGAAAAGGAAGTGGAGGATGTAAAATGAAGACACATGTCAGCAAATCAAGGGCCCAAGCATCAGAGTGATGCACTGTGCCTTAGGCAGCTGTAACTCCTCTGGTTCTCCTGAAAGGCATTAGATACTGGTCTGATGAGAGAAGAGGGAGCAGGGACTTTCCCCAGCCCAGTCTCTTAAGGGCAGAAAGAATATCTGGTGCCAGGGCAGCAATCTGGCTGAAGCGGGATCCTGTTGGCATTGCTTTGAGCCACTTGGAGCTGGGATTTCTCCCTGTGCCTTGTAGGAGCTGGTGTGCAGTGATCAGTTATTTACAATTGCAGATGACAGTCAAACACCAAATACAGCCCCTTGCCTGGCCTAGCCAACATCAGACCCAATTAAATCAGTTGGGAGTAGCTTTACATTCTGGCAGCTTCAGTGGGGACAAAAAAGAGTGAACTCTCGATAAGATGGCCCTTGGCTGAAAAGTGCTGCTGTTGGTCATGGGTGCCCAATCTCTGGACCTGAGAGCTGCAGTCCCTGCTGTCCCCCTGCCCTGATGACACAGGAGGTAGGCCCAGCTGTCTCTAAAGTATTCACGTGCCTCCCTTCACCTCAGGATTTGCACCCTGAGCAGAAGCTCAACCCCGAAGAGCTCAGACAGTAAATTCAGAGTGATGAGGGAGGCTGTGGCTGGAGAATGGTCAAGCAAGATATTGAAATCAGAAGTTCCAGGCAGCAAACTCTCCAGAGCATCTTCTTCCCTGGGGGCCAGGCTCGGGGAGGCACCGTGGTGGGTAAGAGCTGGTGCAAAGAACCAAGGAGGACCCTAACAGAATGGAGTAAAGCTAAGAGTTATTAATAGCAGTGACCCAGATTGCACTCTAAGGGTACAAATCTGGCACAAGAGGTGGCCCAGTCAGCTAAGAGGATATTTAAGAGTGGCTAGGAGCAGAACCCATCTGGCCACTGCTAGGGGGAAATTGCTCAATCCTTGCAAGGTGTCTTGGTGGTACCAATGTGAAATCATGGCTCGTGCCCACAGATCATCTCCCAGGAATCATCTGGATAAGTGTCTAGTTGAGAAGACATCTGAGTAATTCTAATTACTTTGTGGCACACACAATTTAGTTCTCCTCTGTTCAGGCATGAGTGCACTTGCAGTTTGAACTTCAGAATCAGCTGGATTCTGCAGAGTGGGCATTGAAGGAAATCCTCCCCTCTTTTATAAAATACACACACTTTTCATGGAATCCCTCTTGGAAATGATTTTATGGGCTGCCTCAGTTCTCACTAAAGTCAGGGCAAAGACTCGCACTGAACTCAGGGTAGTCCTGGATAATCTGCTTCCCGAGGTGAGGGAAATTTGTTAAATCTGGTAGCACATAGAAAAGGAATTGAAAAAGCTCAGCTCCAAACTGATGTAGGTAGCACACCTCAGTGAGCATCAAATCACTGAAAAAATCTTTGGTTTGGTCTTAGCAAGAGCTGAGCTTTGCAGAGATCTCACCCGGTAGAGTTTGGAAGTAGGACACTTGTGAGCATGACCAAATCTGATGGTTTGGGCAGTTTGTCTCTCTATTTCCCATTTCAAAAAGAAAAAAAAAAGGATTTTTTTTTTTTCCTCTAAAAAGCAATGTTTTTCCCATTTTCCCTGAACTCTGCCAAGACGTGGAGGAGTGCCTGTAATGTTTGCCTGCCCCCACACCACAAAAGCCGACCGCTGAGGCGCAGAGCAAATGGCTCTGTGAAGGGGTTGTATTTCTGGGGACTCTGTGCGGCTGCTGATCAGCCAAGCAGAGCAGACAAGGCTCCCGCGGCTGCTCTGAGCTTCCTCCCCCCAGCAACTCTCCGAGAGCGAGGATTTCCTACAGTGTGAAACAGGATCAGCCGCAGCCCGGGAGACTGGCGTGGGGGAGGGAGCTGTTTTCCTCTCCCTTCCATTTCTTCCACCGCATGAAAGAGGTGCTGAGGCGCTTTCAAGCTGAATCCTCCTCCACCCCCCCTCCTTTACCCGGCTCTGATCCCAAACTGAGACCCTTGAGACGCTGCCAAATCAAGAACTCTCCCATGGTTTAGAGTCTGAAGCCAATTAGAACCCCCCTCCACGGCTGTGCCAGGGCTGTTCCAGTGCCAGGGAGACCCGGACAAGATGAGTGCTGCTCTCTCAGAGCATCGCCCCATTCTCCCAGGCAGAGGCCACCACCCTTTTGGGCACTCACTGCCCAGGGAGCCAGGCATTGCAGCTTTCCTGAGGCATCACAGCAGCGCTGTTGGGATTTTAATTCATATTTTTGGTCGAGTGCAAGGGATGCTTGTGTTTGTCACGCTGTGTAAAACCCCTGTGGGTTGGGGGAAGGGAGGCTCATGCAATGTTCTCAGTTGTGGTTAGGAAGGGAAGGAAAATGCTAAAGCAAGAAGCAAATAGCATGTTTGCTGAAATGTCTGTGTGCACACATGGATGCCAGCCTTGCTGTGAGGCAGGAGGGACAGCCCCCTCAGGGGAACAAATCCCTGACTGAGGTGACACTGCCCTGACAAGTGCCCTAAAGGCACCATGGGATCCCATTCTGCTCCCAGAAAGGTTTTCTCTGTTCACAGCCTCCCACCCCAGAGCTGCCCGGGGCTTGCTTGGCTCCCAGGAGCTGCAGAGAGCTCTCAGGCAGCGAGATAACTGCCCTGCAGTGCACAAGTGTATTCATAAAGCCTGTCCTCAAAGGTCACTTTGGATCATTAAACCACAGAGCATAGTGGAGCCCTTTCACAACAGCAGCAGCCTGTCTGGTACAGCACCTTGGGTCTGGCCACGATGTGTGTTGGATAGTTGAGAGGAGGAGGCAGTAAATCTATGGATTTACTTGCTCCTGGTACCATCTGTGTGTTGCTCAATCTTTAATTGAAGCATCCTCCCCTCCGTGGCAGGGTGTGACACCATGGTGTACTCTGTTCTGTGTAGCACTGTTCTTTTTTTAGGAGAAGGGGTCCTAAAAAGGGCACTGAGAGGATTAGTGACTTGCCCAAGATTATGCTGAGGGTCAGTGGTGGTTAGGAGGTCAACAATTTCGAGTGTTTTACTTCACATACTGCTTAGGAAACTCGACCTAACCTGGCCTGTGCATTTATCACCTGGAAGAGCTGTTGCACAGGGCAGGATTGGGTCTTGCAGTTGGTGACTGTAGAAGTAGACACATAAAATTTTTCCAGGTTAAGTCTTTTCCCTTCACTAGTCCTCTGTCTCATCCACAGCTTTCTACTTATCATCCCCACCACAGGAGATCAGGCCATGCAGCTCACACAGCCCTGGAAGCTGCATGACCATCTTCATTCAGCTCTTTGGACAATTATCCCCCTTTTTTAACAGGCTTTTTTCTTTATCTCTTGCAGAACTTTGCCAAAGAATTTGTGATCAGTGACCACAAAGAGCTGGATGAGGATTACATCAAGAATGAGCTGAAGAAAGCAGGGGGGGCTAATTATGATGCACAGACTGAGTAAACACGTGAACCTCCTGGCACCATCACCTGGATCTCAAAAGGGAGGGGAAAGGCACAACAAACTAACACAACTGAGAGATGAGGCAACTGAAATCCCCAGCTTTCTGTGGCTGCACCTAAGAACTCCCTTTTTTCCATACAGTGGACTTTTATTTTTCATTCCGTCTCGTTAAACATCCCTCTCTGGGGTTCTGTTTTTCTTTTTTCCGCACTTTTTTTTTACTCATATCTCTGTCCATGTTCTTGCATCTGTGGAATTTAGGTTTGGTTCTGCTTTGGTCCTATTCAGCACTGTTTGTAGAGGCTTGCCACTGTGTCCTTCTTCATGTCTGTGGGTTTTAGTTGGGCTCAACCTGGTCTCTGAGGGCAGAAAGTTTTGGAGGAGTTCTGAACATCAATTATTTTAATTTTTTAAAAAATTTGTTCCGACTGATATTCTTGGGAATAATATTTTTTTGCTGTTCTAGGCTCAGATCAGCTTGAGTTGACTTCCCTCAAACTTTGATTAAATCATCTAAGCTTGAATGTCCAGCTGAGACACCTAACAGCTTAAACGACAAAGTGAACAAACATAGAAATTCTTTGACTCCTAATAATGGGAATAAATTTGCCTTAAACATTGCTTGACAGTTGCTATGCTATGTGCTGCATCTCTACCCCTCCCTCTTAAAAATAAGATCCACCATGATCCGAAAGTGAGGGTTTTGTTGCTTTTTGGAGGTATCATGGCACAGTAAACTGAGGGGCTTAGAAATGTCTGGACACTTGGTCACTGTTTTGTGTACGTTGGTCTCTGGGTTTGTATTTGACTTTCCTAACGCTGGGGCTCAGGAGGTGAAACTGGAATGCATAGATTTCCTTTTTAAATGATGTCTGCAAAAATAGCAGCAGCTGAATCCTTCTCTGCCCGTGTCCCCCCTGGTTATTTTGCAGTTAAACACAACATCCTCAGTTATTTGGGGCCTTTGGGAGTGTAACCATCCTGCAGCTGGGACCAAGGGATGGAGCAGGGCAGCTCCGTCCCAGTCGGGATGAAACATTCAACATCAGAGGCCCAGAGAGAACCTGGGCACAGTTTGGTACCAAACTGTTTGTTTGGGGGCTTCTTTGTATGGCTTTTTGTTTTTTCCATCAAAGGTTACTGTCCCCAGAATTGTGTGTTGGGAGAAACTGTGGGGCTTGGGAGTCAGTGCTATAAACCCATTCCAGAAATAAATGTTTTTCAAAAACACTTCTCAGTGACTCTGTTGTTCTTTTACCTTCCCTGCAACTACAAGCCTATATTTAGGAGGTCTCTTAATCCCTGGTGTAAAGCTTTGAGCTCCTGCAATCTTGGGGCTATTAGGAGAATTAAACACTGGCTTAAATGTAAAATGATCCTGGTGCCTGCAGCCCTTGTCTGCTCATCTCCCCTCCCAGAGGCACAGGTGGTGACCACAGTGCATGTGACACACTTTTGGTTCAGCAGCTCTACATCTAAATTTCCACCGCCAAAACGCCAAGTGGGAATTGTAATTAGGTCAAAGAGAATTTCACACCCAGAGAAAATAAACGTAGAGAGGTCAGGAACAGATTTGGGAACAAGAACAACACTTGCAGACTGAGGTTCTGCAGCTTCCTGCATAGGGTTACGTGAGACATTACAATTCTGGACTGAACTTAATCAAACTTGCCCTGAAAGAAGGGAAATGGTTATTTTTTACAGGACTGACAGTAGGGACATGCATAACTAATGGGAAGGAGACTTGCAGAGAGCTTGTGATGCTCTGAGGCTTTGCCTTACTGGTTCAGTGGTCACAATAAACTTTTCTTTGACAGCTTGTGGCACAGAGACAACAATCTCAGCCTGGCCTTGAAGCCTGGCAGCACTATGGCAAGGAATTCATCGGCACCAGCTGTGGTGAGGGCTCAAGAAAGAGCTCAGCACAGGGGCAAAACAGCTCTCTCAGCCCTCAGAGGCATCTCAGCAAGACAAATGGAGCACTTGTGCTGCCTTTGGCGAGCTGGCTCCAGGGATGGAGGGAGCTAAGCCATCACCCTGGCCTCCCTGGTTGCTTTGCCATCCTTAATCAGTTCTTACAACATGGAAGATGCCATATTCCCTCTTTGAACTGCCTCTACTGGCATGTGGGGTCCCATTTTGACCACAGGAATATCAAGCTTGCAGTCACTAGTGCAGCAGTTGCACGAGCAGTGTTAGATACACGTGAGAAAAATGAGGAAGAGAAGGAATTACTGCTTTGTGATAAGAGTAATAAGAGAGAATCAGTGGGGTTGTTCTTTTCCCAGCCTCAGTTTTCTCCTCAGACAGACTACCTAGTGATACCATCCTGCTGATGACATGAAGAACTTCCTGGGGAAAAATGGGGATGATGTACAAGAGCATTGCTGCTGGTGTGTCTCTGGCCTCACTGGAGAGCAGTTGGGTCAGCTCTTGGATACCCACTGGGGAGTTCTTGTTTGTACAGTCCTGTTCCTCTGACAACTCTGCAACAGCCAAGTTAATCAAGTCCGTGCTTGTCGAACCCTCAGTCAAATAAAAGATTATCTTCATCATAAAGAATGTTCTGGAAACACACTCAGCCCCAACCCCAGCCCAAGCTGATGAATGC